>NC_050574.1:205624034-205799034 GCF_011100635.1 Trichosurus vulpecula | reverse complement strand
GGCAAATGTGGCTTGATTCCTAGATGAGTCTGTATTCTTTTGGGTTGGAGTCCAAATTTGTTGTCATTCCCTCATTCAGTTGTGTCTGATGCTTCCTGACCCCATGGATGATAGCACACCAGCTCTTCTGTCTTTCACTATTTCAAAGTCTGTCCAGTTCCGATTCGTTGTTTCTTTGATACTATCTATCTATGTCAGTATCTGCTGCCCCCTTTTTCTTCTGTCTTCAATCTTTTGCAGAATCAGGGTCTTTTCCTTTGAGTCCTGTCTTCTCATTACATGGCCAAAGTGTTTAAGCTTCAGCTTCAGTATTTGACCTTCCAGTAAATAGCCTAAATTAATTTCTTTAACTATTGACTGATTTGCTTCTCTTTGTTGTCTGAGGGATTCTCAAAAGTTTACTCCAATCTGATAGGGTTGATTCTGCAGCACTCAGCCTTCCTTACAATCCAGCTATCAATAGCCAAACATGGCTACTAGAAAAACCATAGTTCTGACTATACAGAATTTTATTCGCAAGGTGATGTTTCTGCTTTTTCAGTATGTTATCAAGGAACAAGTGTCTTTTAATTTCCTAGCTGCAATTGTTGTCTGCAGTGATCTTCGAGTCCCAGAATTTGACACTGCTTCCATTTCTTCTCCCTACAGTTGCCAGGAAGTATTGGGCCCAGTTGCCGAGATCTCTCTTTCTTTCTTAGAGTTAAGCTTCAAGCCAGCTTTTCCACTTTCCTCTTTCACCCTCACCAAGAGACTTCTTAAGTCCTCTTCACTTTCTGCCATCAGATTGGTATTATCTTCATACCTGAGATTGTTGATATTTCTTCTCTAGTTCTAGCTTTTGATTCTTTCAGTCTGGCATTTTACATGATATCCTCTGCATATAAGTTAAATAAATAAGGTAACAACATACAACTTTATCTTACTCCCTTTCCCATCTTAAACCAATCAATTGTTCCATTTTCAGTTCTAACTGTTGCTTTCAGTCACTTCCAAAAGATTGCATCTCACTCCCTAAGGCATCAATGCTACACTGGCTCTGGAACCCAGACTCTAGACCACCAGGATGTTGGAGAATTCACCTGATGACCTTTTGGACTAGGTCAAAAGGCTCCACTTCATTCATATAGAATGGAAAACAAAATAACATAAAAGCTGAAGAGTGAGATTCACTTTTCAGGGCCATACAACCTAAAAAGGGAGAAGGCATTGAGACTGAGGCACCAATAGCATGACCTTTCACCAGACCTTGTTAATGAAGGAATCCCTGAACAAAGACAAATGAGTGAATGAGGTAAGGAGAAGGCCAAAGCTGAATCAAGACTTTTTGAAAACACTGGCAGTTCTAGGTATACAGCCAATTAGAAAAGGCCCCTCTCAACAACGAAGTTAGCTAACTAATAAGGTAACATCTCTAGGCATATTCCACATTCTCTTCAAGACAAACTATCAAAATTCTCCTGGAAGTAAGGTCCTGAATATTCTCAATATGAAAGATTTTATCAGTTAAACAAGCTGATAGAGTTTCATGTGAGCCAGACACCCATTAAGCGAGTATAATTACAGATTATTTTTAAAACAGTAGGACCAATTCACAGATGTACCAAGAGGGAATGGAAAAGAAAAAAAAAACATTAATATAGTGCTTACTACATACCAGGCACTGTGCTAAGCACTTTATAGATCTTATCTCATGTGATCATCAAGAGAGTATTAGTTTTTCTGTCTTTTCATATCTCCTACAACTTCTGCCATTTTCCATGAATCATCTTGGCCAATATGATTGATATGAGGTGAAATCTCAAGGTTGTTTTTTTCTGGAATTAGAGATTTGAGGCATTCTTTCATGAGACTGTTGAAAGCTTTTATTTCTTCTTTTCAAAACTGCCTGTTTATATCCTTTAACATATCCTACACCTATGTTAATGTATTCATGTGTATTTATGAATGTATGTTATGTTTATATAAAATATAAACAACTTGTATATCCTTAAAACCATATATAAAATATATATATCATATATAAAAATTTTTAAAATTACATAATATAATGTTTGTACACACATATACATATATAACTTCTGGTATGTATATATTCATATATATGTGTGTATGCATACATATTAGTATGTATGTGTGTTGAGTGTATATACATATATAATATTAAAGACATGTGATAGATTGATTAACTTTACTTTGATCTACAAATTCTTTTACAATTTAGGTTGAAGCTTTTGTAACCACACACAATGTTATCTTTTCAACTTCATTTTTTCTTCCAATATTGGGATCATATTTTCCTGTTTTATGACTAAATGCAAAGACCTCATTTTAAACTCAGTGCTATGTTTATAATGATTTATCCTCTATCCTTTTAGATACTGTCCATTTATTTTTATTATTTTTTTAAATCATTATTTATTTAATGTTTTTAGTTTTCAGCATTAATTTTCACAGGAGTTTGAATTACAAATTTTCACCCGTTTCTACCCTCCCCCCACTCCAAGGTGGCATGTATTATGATTGGCCCCTTCACCAGTCAACCCTCCCTTCTGTCACCCCACTCCCTCTTCCATCCCCTTTTCCCTTACTTTCTTGTGGGGCAAGATAAATTTTTATGCCCCATTGCCTGTATATCTTATGTCCTAGTTGCATGCAAAAAATGTTTTTTGAACATCTGCTTTTGAAACTTTCAGTTCCAAATTTGCTCCCTTCTTCCCTCCCCACCCACCCTCCCTAAGAAGGCAAGCAATTCAACACAGGCCACATGTGCATCATTATGCAACACCCTTCCACAATACTCATGTTGTGAAAGACTAACTATATTTTGCTCCTTCCTATCCTATCCCCCTTTATCCAGTTTCCTCCCTTGACCCTGTCCCTTTTCAAAAGTGTTTGCTTTTGATTACCTCCTCCCCGTATCTGCCCTTCCTTCTATCATCCCCACCTTTTTATCCCCTTCCCCTTACTTTCCTGTGGGGTAAGATACCCAATTGTATGTTATTCCCTCATCAGGTCAAATCCAATGAGAGTAGGATTCACTCATTCCTCCTCACCTGCCCCCTCTTCCTTCCCAACAGAACTGTTTTTGCTTGCCACTTTTATGTGAGATGATTTACCCCATTCTGTCTCTCCCTTTCTCTCTCTCTCTCAATAAATTCCTCTCTCATCCCTTGATTATATGTATGTATGTATGTATGTATATATATGTATATATATATATGTATGTATGTATTTATGTATGTATATTCCCTTCAGCTACTCTAATGCTGAGGTCTCCTGAATTATACACATCATCTTTCCATGTAGGAATGTAAATAAAACAGTTCAACTTTAGTAGGTCCCTTATGATTTCTCTTTCTTGTTTACCTTTTCATGTTTCTCTTGATTGTTGTGTTTGAAAGTCAAATTTTATCTTCAGCTCTGGTCTTTTCACTGAGAAAGCAGTATTTTGTCCTTGATCTGGGAGTTCTGGAATTTGGCAACAATATTCCTAGGAGTTTTCTTTTTGGGATCTTTTTCAGGAGGCAATTGGTGTATTTTTTCAATTTCTATTTTACCTTCTGGCTCTAGAATATGAGGGCAGTTCTCCTTGATCATTTCTTGAAAGATGATATCTAATCTCTTTTTTTGATCCTGGATTTCAGGTAGTCCAGTAATTTTTTAAATTATCTCTCCTGGATCTATTTTCCGGGTCAGTCATTTTTCCAATGAGATATTTCACATTGTCTTCCATTTTTTCATTACTTTGGTTCTGTTTTATAATATCTTGATTTCTCATAAAGTCACTAGCTTCCACCTGCTCCATTCTAATTTTTAAGGTAGTATTTTTTTCAGTGGTCTTTTAGGCCTCCTTTTCCATTTGGCTAATTCTGCCTTCCAAGATACTCTTCTCTTCATTGGCTTTATGGAGCTCTTTTGCCATTTGGGTTAGTCTATTTTTAAGGTGTTCTTTTCTTGAGTATTTTTTGGGTCTCCTTTAGCAAGTCATTGACTTGTTTTTCATGGTTTTCTCGCATCACTCTCATTTCTCTTCCCAATTTTTCCCCTACTTCTCTAACTTGCTTTTCCAAATCCTTTTTGAGCTCTTCCCTGGCCCGAGACCAGTTCATGTTTTTCTTGGAGGCTTTTGATGTAGGCTCTTTGACTTTGTTGACTTCTTCTGGCTGTATGTTTTGGTCTTCTTTGTCACCAAAGAAAGATTCCCAAGTCTGAGTCTGAATCTGAGTGCATTTTCAGTGCCTGGCCATGTTCCCAGCCAACTAATTGAGCCTTGAGTTTTTCATCGGGGTATGACTGCTTTTAGAGTGGAGAGTATTTTGTCCCAAGTTTCAGGGGTTGTACTGTTGTTTTCAGAGCTATTTCTACACAACAAGGTCTGCCACACCAGCTCTCCTCCTCCCCCACAAACCGCCAACCCTGACAGGACTCAGATCTAAGCAGGCTCTGCACTCATGCTCTGATCAGCCACTTAATTCCTCCCCTCAGGTGGGCCTGGGGCCAGAGGCAACCACAGCTGGTGCTCCAGAAGCAGCTGCAGCTGTATTTCTGTCCTCAGAGGTGCACCTCCTCTGCTGCCCCCAGGGTGGTGGCCAAACTTAGACTCCTTTCACTATGTCCCCACAGCTTTTTGCACTAACTTTCTCTGTTGTCTTTGGTGTTTGTGGGTCAAGAAACCTGGTAACTGCCACAGCCTCACTGATTCAGGGCACTAGGGCCTGTTCTGCTCAGCTCCATGTCTGGTTGGTCCGGGAGCAGCCCACACTGGTCTCTGCTCGGCTCCACCCCCTGCTCCATGCAATAGACCTTACCCAGTGACCATCCAGGCTGTCCTGGGCTGGAGCCCTGCTTCTCTCTGCTGCTCCATGAGTTCCGCAGCTCTAGAATTTGTTTAGAGCCATTTTTATAGGTTTTTTAGGGACCTGGGGTGGAGCTCACGCAAGTCCTTGCTTTCCAGCCACCATCTTGTCTCCACCCCCCCCAATACTGTCCATTTCATTTTCTATAATGTTCCTTGATGCTAAGCACATCCAGCACCTGATATAGATACATTAGATTATTGAATAATCTACAAATTTTTTACTTCTTTCCTTTCTGATTTTCCATTATAGTTTTCACCATCCTGTACTATGCCCACTTCTGTGTTGACAATACTAAGTAATAGGATACATATGTTGTTTAATTCAAAGGATATTGTCTGGTGTTTCATAGCAGTTCTCTATTTCTTCATTTTCTGAAATGAATAGTGGCTTGTAAGTTAAAGTTTTCCCCACAGTGGCCTGTTTCAAGTCCAAATAAACACTGCAAGTTAAAGAATAATAAATGGTCAAAAGATAAGGACAGGAAGTTTACAGAAAAAAAGTAAAAGCTATCTGTAGTCATATACAATCCTCTAAATGACTATTGATTAGAGAAATAAACTAAAACCATTCTGAGGAATCTCCTCAAACCCATCAGACTGGCTAACGTGACAGAAAAAAAAACTGATAAATGTTGGAGAGGATGTGAAAAAATCAGGACACTAATAGAGTTATGAACAGATTCAACCATTATGAAGAACAATTTGGAATTATGACTAAAGGACTATAAAACTATGCATACACTTTGACACAGCAATAACTCTGCTTGGATTCTATCCCCAAAAGATCTCGAATCTAAAGGAAAGGATCTGTATGTACCAAAATATTAATAGTAGGTCTTTTTGGGGTGGCAAAGAATTAGAAATTTAGGGGATGCCCATCATTTGGGAAATGGCTGAACCAGTTGTGGTATATGGTTGTGATGGAATACTATTATGCTATTCATAAAAAAAACCAGCAAGACTTATTTCAGCTCTTGAAGGTGAAGTGGACAGAACCAAGACATCTTTGTACACAGTAACATTATTGCACAGTGATTAGTGTGAAAAATTTATCTTTTCTGATCAACACAATAATTCAAGACAATTCTGAAGGACTTATGATTTTTAAAAAATTGCTATCCACCACCAGAGATATAAGTGATGGAGTCTGAGTAGAGATGGAAGCATGTTTTTAAAATTTTCTTTATTTTCTTTGCTTTTGTGCCAAATACCTAATATGGAAATATATGTTGCATGATTCCACATGTATAACTGATATCACATTTTATTTGCCTCATCAATGGGATAGGGATGGAAATTTATTTGCCTTATCAATGAGACAGGCAAAATGGAAGGGGTTAATTCAGAACTCAAAATTTAAAAAAAAATAATAAATTTGGAAAAATAAAGAAAAATCCAAAGAACAGCTTAATAAGCAGCCCCCAAGTAATGTACAAAATAACTCTACCAACTACTATATTGTTTCAACAATCTGGCTAGCAGCTCTTGTGGGGGTAAAAGACCAACACAAGCCCAACAACAAGCATGCTGCCAAAGCCCAGGTTCTTTTGATCTGCTTTAGTAAGGAAAGCAATGTCGAGGGGTTGACAAGCTTACTTTAATTCAGCATACAAATATCACTCACTTAGTTCAGGGGAAAAAGCCAGCATCCTGAACTTCAGAGAAAAATACAAACAAAGTAGAAACATCGACAGACAGACCTTGTCTGATTCAAATCCCAATACATAGTCACCGGAGTTTAACAAAGTCCCAACATCCAGGTTACAAGCTGGAAGGCTCTTAGCTACAGCTGTCCAGAGTCTCCGCATCACCTCGAGCCACCACAAGTGAGGACCCTGCGCAAATGGCTCTGTCTTCTCTTCTTATAGTATTTCAGATGTCATCAAACATCATCTGAATGACCAGAACTTAGGCTCCTATGATTGGCTCTTGAGTTAGCACCTCCCCTTAGGACCCTGAGAGGTTCACACCCACATAGGTTTAGCACCTAATAGGGGTTAGAGCCTTAGCACTTAGTAAGACTCAATGAAATACACTGAATTAATCAAATGAAACAAAAACCAAACTCTTCAAGGGCACTTGGTTGAACTGAGTGCTAAGAGCCCATTTTGCATACCAACACATATGTTTGTCTCTAAAAAAAAATCAGCAGGTTGGTTTGTATTTATGCATGTGTACAACATTACATATATATATATATACATACACATATATATATTTATATATATGTATATATGCCATGTTTTCTGGTATGTTTTTTATGTATAAAATGTATGTATATGTGTGTGCATATGTCTTATGTCTTCAGGTGTGTATACACACATGTGTCTGCATATACACCCAAAGACATAAGAAGTACAGCCTACAACATAGGGTATACATAGACTACAGTACACTCAACAGGAATATACATATATGTGGGTGTGTGTGTATAAACATATATTATATATTCACACACTAGAATATATAAAAGTAAGAAGATAAGCATATATAGAACATATGAGGTACAACCTGCTCATTATCTTTGTATGTATATATACACACATATACTCACAGTCACATGCACATGCACATACACACACACCAGAAAATACAAGTACAGCCAGCTCATTGTCTTTGGCATAAAATCATTGACTCCATGATGATTTCTTCAGTACCTTTACTGTATGCAAAACAGTTGTTACAGAAAGAAAGAAAGAAAGAAAAAAAGAAAGAAAGAAAGAAAGCAAGCCAAGAATCCATTTTAACCTTCAAATACTTAATCTCTCTGCCAAGTAGAAAGACATAGTAACCAAGGAAAACTGTGCTTTAAAATCCTTTACAAAACATGGTCAAGGAAGATAATTTAAGTATTTGGTGAATATTATTTCATGAAATAGCAAGAAGTTTGGGAAAAAAACAACTGTGAAAAGATCTTAACATGAGATACCCTCAGTTATCTTAGTACAATTAGTACAGTGTCTGGTGAGCATTTTTAGATGAGACTAGATGGAGTGCAACAAGCAAAACTGAAGGAGCAAACATGCCGGAGTTTTTTTATAATGGTGTATTTTCACTATGAATAACAGTGGAACCACTATATTTTTAACCCCACTAGCTTAGTAATCATTGGATGGGAATCTAACCATGTGAGGAAGCAAGCAATACTGGAGAATGTGAAGTTGGAAAGAGTATTAAATATAAACAGAAGAATTCTCTCCTAGAAGCGACATAATTTTAAAGGTACTTAGAAATAAAATTTCAAGAAATCTCAAAGAACAAAAGATTTCTAAATAATAAAAAAGATTATAGACTATGCTGATGTTAACAGAAAATTAAAATGGGCCAACTGAGAAGATGACAGCAATTAATGACTTATTTTTGCCTGCTTAATTTTATCTAATATCTTAATGAGGGAAGGAAAGTAATATGAATTTATATAGTAACTAATATGTGCCAGGCACTGTACTAAGCACTTTACGAATATTATCTCAATGAGAATATTCTATGTACAAAATATGATACTTTTGATGGAAATACGGTAGGGTAGCAACAAGTTTTCTCAGCTGATTTTTTTTAAAAGATTCTTTCTTTAGAATATATTTAGTATTTTATTTTTTCCTAATTACATGCAAAAACAATTTTGACATTTGGTTGTAAAACTTTGAGTTCCAAATTCTCTCCCTTCCTCCCTCCCCACCCCTCATTCAGAAGGCAAGCAATTTGATATACATTATACACATGCAGTCATGCAAATTATATTTCCATAGTAGTTATGTTGTGAAAGAAGTAGACCAAAAAAAAAACCTCAAGAGAAAAAGCAAGTTAAAAAAGTATGCTTCAATCTTTTTTTCAGACGCCATTAGTTCTTTGTCTGGAGATGTGTAGAATTGTTTTTTACCATAAATCCTTCAGAGTTGTCTTGGATCATTGTATTGCTGAGAATAGCAAAGTCATTCACAGCTGGTCATCTTACGTTATTGCTGTTACTTTGTACACAGTACATTTCACTTTGCATCAGGTCATGTAAGTCTTTTCAGGTTTTTCTGAGAGCATCCTGCTCATCATTTCTTATAGCACAATAGTATTCTATCACAATCACATAACACAATTTGTTTAACCGTTCCCTAATTGATAGGCTTTCCCCCACCAATTTCCAACTCCTCACCACCAGAAAAGAGCTGCTATAAATATTTTTGTACACATAGCTTTTTTTGAATTTTTGTTTTTATTTCTTTTAGGATACAGACCTAGAAGTGGCGGCACTGTTAGGTAAAAGAGTATGCACAGTTTTATAGAACTTTAAGCATAGTTCCAGATCTCTCTAAAGAATGGTTGAATCAATTCACAAGTCTACCAACAGTGCATTAATGTCTCATTTTTCCCACATCTCCTCCAATATTTGTCATTCTCTTTTTCTCACCTATTAGCCAAACTAATACTTATGAAGTAGTACCTCAGAATTGTTTCAATTTGCATTTTCCTAATAAATAGTGATTTAGAACACCATCTCATATGACTATAGATAGTTTTGATTGCTTCATCTGAAAGCTGTTCATATCTCTTGATCATTTGTCAATTAGGGAATGGCTCCTATTTTTATAAATTTGTCTCAGTTCTCTACATATTTGAGAAATGAGGCCTTCATCAGAGAAATTTTCTTCGATTTTTTCACACCTATGATTGCTAACTGTATTTCCCTCCATTCTATTCCCCCAACCCATTTATTTTATTCTCTCTTTTCTTTCACCCCATCCCTCCTAAAAATTCATTTGCTTCTAACTACTGCCTACCCCAATCTGCCCTCCCTTCTATCACCCAGCCCTTCTCTTATCTCCTTCCTCTCCTACTTTCTTGATGGGTAAGATAGATTTCTATACCCAATTGAGTGTGTATGTTTTCCATCTTTGAGCCAGTTTTGATGAGAGAGTAAGGTTCACTCACCCTCCCCATCTTCTCCTCCACTGTAAAAGTTTTTCTTGACTCTTTTATGTGAGATAACTTACCTCATTCTACCTCTCCCTTTGCTTTTCTGACCATCCATTCCTCTTTCTCACCCCTAATTTTATTTTGTAGATATCATCCCTTCATATTCAACTCATACCTGTGCCCTTTGTCTACATTTCTAGCTACCCTAACAATGAGAAAGTTTTTATGAGTTACAAATATCATCTTCCTATTAAGTACTTTATGATGCCTTTTCCTGTGTACCTTTTGTGTGTCTCTTGAATCTTGTATTTGAAAATCAGTTTGTCTATTCAACCCTGGTCTTTTCATCACGAATTCTTGAAAAGCCTTCACAGAATGTCCTTTTTCCACTCTGAAGCAATATATTAAGTTTTACTAGTAGATGATTCTTGGTTGTAATCCTAACTCCTTTGATCTCCTGAATAATATATTTCAAGCCTTCTGAAACTTTAATGTAGGAGATGCTAAATCTTGTGTCATCCTGACTGTGGTTCCACAATACTTGAATTGTTTCTTTCTGGCTGCTTGCAATATTCTCTCCTTCACCTGGGATGGGGGAGGACTTGTGGCCTTGAGGCCACATGTGGCCCTCTAAGTCCTCAAGTGAGGCCTTTAGACTGAATCCAAACTTCACAGAATATATCCCCTTAATAAAAGTATTTGTTCTGTAAAACTTGGACTCAGTCAAAATGCCACACCCAAAGACCTAGAAGGCCATATTTGGTCTTGAGACCAGAGGTTCCTTACCCCTGAATCCTGGGATATCTGGAATTTGGTTATAATATTCCTGGGAGTTTTCATTTTGGGATTTCTTTCAGGAAGTGATCAGTGTATTTTTTCAATTTCTATTTTACCCTCTGGTTCTAGGATATCTTGGCAATTTTCCTTGATAATTTCTTGAAAGGTAATATTTAGGCTCTTTTTTTATCATGGCTTTCAGGTAGTCCAATAATTTTTAAGTTATCCCTCCTTGATCTACTTTTAGGTTGTTTTTTTTTTATTCAATGAGATATTGCCCAGTGTTTTTTACTTTTTGATTCTTTTGGTATTGTTTTATTTTTTCTTAATTTCTTATAAAGCAGTAGTATCCATTTGCTCAATTGTAATTTTTAAGGAATTATTTTCTTTGGTGAGCTTTTATACCTCCTTTTCCATTTATCCAATTCAACTTTTTATGGAGTTTTTTTCTTCAGTGAATTTTTATACCTCTTTTTTTCCATTTGGCCAATTCTGCTTTTCAAGGCATTCTTCTCCTCATTGGCTTTTTGTATCTCTTTTACCATTTGGTCTATTCCGTTTTTAAGGTGTTATTTTCTTCACTATTTTTTGTGTCTCCTTTAACAAGCTGCTGACTCATTGTTCATGATTTTCTTACATTACTATCATTTCTCTTCCCAATTTTTCCTCTACCACTCTTATTTGATTTTCAAAATCCTTTCTGAGCTCTTCCATGGCCTGAGACTAATTCACATTTTTCTTGGACATTTTGGATGCTGGAATTCTGACTTTGTTATCTTCTTCTGAGTGTGTGTTTTGATCTTCCTTGGTAACTTTCTGAGTTCAGATTTTCTTCTGTCGTTTGCTCATTTTTCCAGACTATTTCTTGACTTTTAATTCTTTGTTAAGGTGGGGCTCTGCTTCCAGGGTGGAGGATGCACTGTCCCAAACTTCAGAGTTTTTTGTGCAGCTGTTTTCAGAGGAAATTCTGGGGACCTGTAAGTTTTTGGCTCTTCCAAGCTGATATGATGTAGGGAGAAGTGTGTTTCCTACACTTCTGGTCTATGCTCTCTTCTGTGATGACCACAAGCACTCTTTTCTGCCCTGGAATTATAATGAAGATCCATGATCCACTTTAGTTGCAAGCTCTTGTATGCTCCTCCTAGCCCTGGGATTCCCACTGAGGGCTGCAAATGGGGACTGAGTATGGGTAATGCAACGGAATCCTGCCTCAGTGCTTGCAAAGAGACCCCTGCTACCTCCTGATCAGCTGTTCAACCCCCTTACCTTCAGTAAGTTTAGAACTCCAGAAGCAGATGCTTCTACTGTTGATTCGGTGTCTTCCAAGGTCTGTTCCTGGCTTGTTGGTGCCATAACTGTGCTCCACTCTCACCCAGCTGTGAAAGACCTTTCCTGCCAAACTTCTAAGTTGTATTTGACTAGAAAATTATTTCACCCTGTACTTTTTTGGGTTCTGTTGTTTTAGGTATTGTTTCATGGCATTATTTGAAGTGTTTAGAGGGGTTTTGGAGAGAGTTCAGGGGAGTTGCTGCCTTTTCTCCACCATCTTGGCTCTGCCTCTCTCAGATGATTTTCTGCAGTACATTATATCTTTACCATACTTATTAATGTTATAATTATCCCAGAAATTTCATAGTCACTTAGGATTTGTAACATACTTCATATACATTATTTCAATTGACATTTGGCTAAGTAGATAAACACTACAGATAATTTTATTTCTGCCTTATAGACAAGAAAAATGTGGCTCATAGTTTCACATTTTACAAGTGAAGAAATTGTGGTTTGGACTAAATCTTATTAGAGAATATATTTCTATTTTGTATTTTCATCAATTTTAACCGTGTGATTTGGTAGAATTCAAAACAGTCTTAAGGTCATTCTGCAAACGCAGTGATTCCCACACAGATATATAAATTACATGATTCTGTGACAGATCCTTCATTAAAAAGTCTTCCTTCAATGTCTCTTTATACCATGAAAATGCCCTGACTTTTCAAAGACTAGACCAGCATAACCCAAGCTCTGGCAGTTCCACTCATTTTGGCAACACCAAATATGAACCTAGAGTTGATAACTAGTTGGTCACAAAGTCATAAATTTTCAGCCACAGCAGCTCCCAGACACCAGTTAATAAACTGTAAACAGGTTTGAAATCTCTTAGATATAATTATATATCCTTAACCTTTGGGAGGAAATCTGTGACAGATCCTACTACGAAAAAAAGTTTTGTTTTTTTTTTTTTCCAACAAGTACTTTCAAGAAAGACCTCAAACAAAGGAGGCAGATGTTCTTTTAAAGTGTTTTTCAGTGTCAATGAAGAAATTTCTTAGAGTCTAAACAAAAGAACTATGGATAGTCATATTAACAATATACAATGAGCCTGTATAATTACAAGTCTTCAATACTCAGTAGTGGAATCCACTGCAATGCAAAAGTGATTAGCCTCACTGTACTCACTGATAAATCTAAGTAACAGATAATTCCTATCTCCTAGTTTCTGACCTGTAGCTAAGTTCTAAAGTGTAGTACACTTAGTTTATTAATACTACTCATGCAAATATTCCTCAGATGCTATACATGAACAAAGAACTGGGCCCAGAATTGAGTAATGGGAGGAAATCAGCATAGAATGCATTGGGGAAACTGTACACTGCTATTAATTATATAAAATTGTTAAGTATCACAAAAAAAGCATCTCTCTAACTCTAATGGTCTTCAGTGATGCTTCATAGATATAAATTGGGGAATAGAACCCTTGCAGAATGGTAACATCATAAAAGATGACAGAAGCTTGTATGGTGAACATAATCAGGTACCAACACATTATAAACAAAACCTTGTATGTCAAAAATGGCTTGAATGAAATCAAGAATATGTATTATCAGAAAGGTCAGATTGGTGATAGGATAACGATGAGAAATGCAGACGCATAGCCTAAGGACTGCCTTTATATCTTTGAGTTATTTACAGAACCAAGGGAAGGCCTCCATCAAGCTAGATGGATCATTTCTGGAGAATCTGAATGTTTATGGAAAGGAACAGATATAAATAACAAAGGTTTCAAAGCAATCATTCTTTTGTGATCTTATTTTTTTGAATCTTCAGCATTTAGCACCTTTCCTGATGTATTCTCCACTTTTCATAAATAAACGTATGTTGATTAATTAATGAAAGCCTGTTGGCAGCTAGGGGGAACAATAGATATAGTGTTGAACTTGAAGACAGGAAAGTTTTGAATTAAAATCCATCCTTGGACAGTTACTATGTGTGTGACCCTGGGCAAGTCACTTAACCTCTCTGTGCCTCAGTTTCCTACTCTGTAAAATGAGAATAATGACAGTACTCATCTACCTATCAGTGTTATGAGGACAAAATAACATGCTTTCTCACAAAGTATTTTGTGAACCTTAAAGTTTTGCTAAATGCTAGGTAGCTCTTATTGTTGAGTGATTGGTGAAGAGTACTTATATCAATAAAATTATCAATACATCAAATTGCTTCAGAAGGAGAATTACTGAAGAATATGAGTGTTTTATTGTTCCAGCAATGTGTTTGTTCTAAATTCCAAGCAGCTCTTGATCTTTGACTGACTTCCTGGTACTAAGGTAGTAGTCAAGACTCTGTATCCCTCATATGTTGCAATCCTGGAGAAGCTTTTATGGAGCTGTTCCAAAGAGGACAGCAGAAACTCTGTTTTCTTTAATATATCTATGGACTCCTCCTTCCCTAAGAAAGCTAACATTGCCTAACATATGGTAGGGACTTCACGAAGGATTCGTGATTGGTACACACATGAATTCTCAGATGAGGGACACACTTGGACTCCAACTCTAACTTGATTCTGTAATATTTGGAATCATTCTTGAGCTGAAAATTTCACTCGGGGGAACTTCAGGGATGTCTTATTGCTTTTCTCCTACCAGTGAGATTCGGTTTCCATCCACTGTGGTTCTGATGATGTGTATACCCAACAGTCATGTGGTCCATCATCTAGCTTGTCAATATTGATCATTTCTATAGTGAAAGATGCCAGGCTGCCTCACACTTTCTGGGAAGCACAAAAATATTGCTTTATTAGACTTTATCTCTAATACACAGGTGTGTGGATGATAGAAATGAGTTCTATCTGTTGTACTCCTTAAATTTATGTATGGGAATTATGCTCTCATTTCATTTACTTCTTCCCAACTACAAAAGGGTTTCTAGAGGGGTGGATGATTAATTATGGATGCATTTAGGATCTGGAAGGATCTTTAGGGATCATTAACTGCAAATCTTTTATTTTTTTTGTGAAAATATAGGCCATAGTCACTGACTTGGTCTCAATTGTGTATAGAATGGGTGTTTCTGTAGGCCAAGAAAAGGCAGCTGGCCATAAAATTGTAATTTACGAGTTGTTTCAGCTGCTTGCACATATTGCTCATATATTCTGGATAAAAGTGTGAAATTTACTTCCACATAAGCTGTATTTTTTCTATTAATTATTTACCATTATATTTTATGCACAACTGATTTCTCCACTGGGCACTGAATCTGATTATTGAGGGAGTGACAGATGGAAAAGAGACATTCCCAAGCTAATTACTAAGGCTGGCCAGGTTTAGCAGCCAGCGTAAAAGAAAAGCAGCAGACTAAAGCAACAGAAAAACAACACCGCTCCACTTTTGATTCATGTGGTTAGGACATTGGTGAGAAAGTGCTTCCACAAAATTTCTGAAGAGGCCAAGAGGACTATGGCAAACAATGAATCATTTCTACATTTGATGTGATGCGTAGTCAAAGCCAGTGAGTGGAAGAGGGTCACTTTGCTTCCCCTCATATCCCCACAACACATTTCTTTCCCATGCATAGGTACCAGGGAAAGAATCTATTGGCCAGTCAAATCTTCACTAACTAGGATAAATCACAGTTTCACAGTTTATCGAGTTAAAGTATCTAGAAGTGGAAATTGCAGCTCATCTAGTCTAGGGTTTTTTAATCTTTGTGGGGTGTGTGTGTTTGTGATGTTTCTAGCAGCCTGGTAAGCCTGTGGACTCATTCTTAGAATAATGTTTTTAAATTGTATGAAATACACAAAATTATAAAATTGAAATGCAATTGTCTAAGTATTTAAAAAACGTATTTTTACAGACCCTAGCATAAGAACCCTGGTGTAGTCCAACCCTTTCATTTTGCACATGAAGAAACTGAGGTATAATAAAAAGATTTGCCCAGGTCCCTACAAGTAATAAAAAACATATCTGTAATTTTACCTGGTTTCATAATGCTTAATCTAATGGGGAATTACTATGTTATGATTAGTTTAAAGCATATCAGTGATTCAAAATTAACCAAAACCTTCTTTGGCAATGAAGGTGAGCTCAGTCTAATGTGTAAGAGCTCACAAAAAACTGATCTTAAAATTAATCTGTATGGAGGAGGAGGATTAGATAAATGGAAGGTTTCATGCTGAAGATATTAAATATATTATTCTTATTACTGAAATGTCCTGCCTTAATGTCCATAGTGTGGTGATTTTTTTTTGAAATCTTGATTGGTTGATTCAGTATCTTGACATGTAATGTTAGAAGTTAGCTTGAAAGCTATGTTGGCTTGTTTGTTTTAATTGAATCACCTATATATTTCTTGCATTGCCATTTGCTTATTTCTCCTAAAATACATGTGCTGGGGCGGGGGGAGGATCATATTTAATTGAGAGTCTCAGCTTGTCAGGCTCTGATCATCCAAGATTTTTCTCTATATCTTGAAACACTGAATAAGATATGAAAATATTAAGGAATCTTTCTGGAATAGACAGAATTGTTGTTATGGATTTTCCTATTCTCCAAAATAGCAATAAATATGTCAAATGCTGCATGAGAAATTAATTTACATTCAGTGGGAAGATACTGGAATCATAATGATGCTATGTAATCTAATCATCCACAGGCCTGATATTTCTTTCTCCTTGCTGGAAGGACCTGAACACCCACTCTCTTGAGTACAGTTGGGAAAAAGAGATTTCCTCCATCATCTCTGGTAGTATAGCAGCTCAGGCAGCCTTGCACCAAGAATATCAGATATTCAACCTTTTTCTTCTACCTACAGATTCAGTTATTCATAATTCTCATAGCTCCAAGGACTCTCACTGCTGTTAGTGATGGTAAGAGAATTATAAAAGGAATGAGGATTTTCAAAAATCTGCTCTTTTTGGAACAAGGTGAAATCTTCAATTAAGTGTCTGCACATAGGTCCTTTTTTCAACCACTGTCCAACTGAAACTCTGGTTATACTCAGCAAGAAGTGTAAGTCTTTGTTTCTTCAATTCTGGCAATTTTGCTACAGATGGGCAACTAGGTGAATATTTATATACAAACAGTTGCTAGCGACAGGTGTTCAGCTTTAAAACACCACCACCATCATCACCACCACCACCGCCACCACCACCACCACCACCACCACCACCAACAGCAACAACATCAACACAACAACAAAGAGAATTCCACCACAAACATCACCACCACTAGCAATATACCTTTTGTTTTACTGAGTTAGACAAACTAAACACATTTGTGATTATACTTAATGCTTACTCCAATCATTCTACTGTTATTGTGCTTGAAATATTAAATATCCAATGTGGTTAATGGGGGAAATGTCATCTGAGATCGGTCTGAATTCTCTAGCTGCATTCACTGGGGCCTAATATAAGAAATTTCCCCATCTAACTGACCATTATTAAGCTAATGAGGATAGTTCCCAAGTCTGACAGGGACTTTGTTTAAAAAATGGATAAAGAACAATATTTAATGAACAAATTAAGTATTATTATGGTATCAGGGGCTTTTAATGTACTAAAAAACATAAAGGCTCACAAAATTAATCTCTGGCCTATGAAGTACATGGCCTTAATCCAAATGGACACAAAATTGATGGTGCTGCCTAATGAAGGCCAACTGGTGTCCAGTGGATGATAGATCAGGAATCCTAGCTGAGCAATATCCTGAGCTACTAGTTCAGATTCAAAAGCACTTCCAACAACATCACATAAGTAACATCCTTTCAAATCTACTTTGATTTTCAATGCCAGATAAATGGTCTCTTCAATAATATGATGAGAGTACTCTCATAGCATTTTAATCCCATTTTCAATATTCCAAAACACAAGATAAATATCAACATATGAGTGGTATAGGTAGGTTCCCATTTTAATTTATTCATCCGGTAATTTCAATGGTAAAGAGAAATCTTGAAGAAAAGCCCTACAACTACTACCTTCACAATGCAGATCTTCAACTCTTTATTAAATTATACTCTTAGAAAATAGCCTTGGGAGAGGGGGTGTGGAGCTAAGATAGCAGAGTGGAGGGAGATTCACAGCCACACTCTCCCAACATTCCCCTGCAACTTTAAAATAGCACCTCAAACTGAATTCTGGGGTGGCATAGTCAACAAAAAGTAAGTGTCAGGCATTTTTCCAATCCAAGACAAATAGAGAGGTTGAAAGGAGAAGACTATGATGCTGGAGTAGGAGCTGGCCTGGAGTGCATGCAGCTCCAGCGTAAATTATAGGACTTAGAGTTGGCTGTAACATTAGTAGAAGCAGCTTTGGAACTCTCAGCCCAGAGATTGTAAGGAGGTTGGACAACTGGTCAGGGCACCACTGTGCTACCATTGGGTACAGGACCGGTGCTGTTCGGCAACTCCATTGCCAATACACAGTCACAGGTCCCAGTTCTAGGGTGGAGATGAGCACTTGCTGGCAGTTGTTAGGGAGTAGGAGCCCTGGTTGCAGCTCCAGGATGGAGAGAGGAGTGTCAGTAGTTGCAGGTAAAAAGGGTCAGGGGTTCGTTCTGGTTAAGAACCATAGCACAGACCAAGACAGAAGTGAACACATCGTTCCTGAGATCACACCATTTTAGAAGAACCAAAAAGTCACAGATATTTAGAACTAGCTCTGAAAACAGCAATGCAAAAAAAAAAATTAAAAAAGCTGAAGCTTGGGAAATTGCCCCACTAATCCATATAGGCAGAGTCCAACTTTAAAAGAAAGTTGAAAATCCATAAATAGAATGGATAAGTAAGCAAACAAATAAAAAAAGACCCTAAGAAGCTACTGTGATGACAGGGAAGATCAGGATACACAATCAGAAGACAATGATATAAAAACCAGATAAAAGCAGAATCTGAAAGAAAAATGCAAACTGAACACATGGTCAACAAGAATTCCAGAAAGAATTAAAGAAAAAGCAAAAAAAAATTAAAAATAAAATAATAGTGTTAGAAGAAAAATTAGGAAAAGAAGTGAGAGTGATGCAGGAAAATTATGAAAAGACAATTTTTGAAAGGCATAGAAAACTGAATAAAGTAATACTTTAACAAAACAGAATTGGTAAAATAGTAGAAGAGGTACAAAATCTCCCTGAAGAAAAGAACTCCTTAAAAAGAATAATGAGCCAAAATTAAAAAGTGATACAAACTCATGGAAGAAAATAGAAGAAAAAATGAAGTATTTCTTCAGAAATAAATGACTTGGAAAGTATATTGAGAGATAATTTAAGAATTATTGGATTACCTGAAAGCCATGATCAAAGAAAGAGCCTGGATATCATGTTTAAAGAAATCATAAAGACTTTAGAACCAGGGGGCAAAATAGAAATTAAAAGAATCCACCAGTAACCTTCAGAAAGAGATTGTAAAAAGAGAACTCCCAGGAATATTATAGCCAAATTCCAGAACTACTAGATGAAGGAGAAAATACAGAAAGCAGCTAGAAAGAGCCATTTAAATAAGATAGAGCCACAGTGGGAATTACACAAGATTTAGCATTCTTGACATTAAAGGGGCAGAGGGCTTGGAATATAATATTTATGAAGGAGATAAAATTATGGCCAAGAAAAATCTCAGAAAACTGAATATAACCTTTCAGAAGAAAAAATGATTAGTTAGTAAAAATAGATGACTTTCTAAGATTCTTGATGACAAAACCAGAGCTGAATAGAAAATTTGGCATTGAAATGCAAGACTCAGGAGAAGCATAAAAAGGTAAAGCTGAGTAGAAATTATAAAGGACTTAATAAGGTTAAACAATATATATTCGTACATTGGAAGATGATACATGTAATTACTAAGAATTTTATCATTATTAGGACAGCTAGAAGGAATCTGCATAGACAGAATGCACAGACGTGAGTTGATTATATTGAGATGATCTCCAAAAACAAAAAAGGAAGGTTGAGAAAGTAAGTTGAGTTAGGAGAAGGGAAAAGGGAGAAGAAGAATGGGGAAAATTATCTCACATAAAAGAGGCATGCAAAAAATAGCTTTTACATTGGAGAGGCATATGAGAGATGACCAGCAACACTTGAACCTTAATCTTTTCTGAATTGGTTCAAAGGGGGAAGAATAGATAGAGAGATAGAGAGATTAGATAGATAGATAGATAGATAGATAGATAGATAGATAGATAGATAGATAGACAAAGGATAGATTAAAGTCCTCTGTTTCAGTGAATGTCAATTTTTCCCCCAAAGGATAATATACAGTTTTGCTAGGGAGGTAATTCTTGGTTGTAATTCCAGCTCCTTTGCCCTACAGAATATAATATTCCAAGTCCTCTAAACCTTTAATGTAGAAACTGCTAAATATTGTGTTATCCTAACAATGATTCCACAATATTTGAATTGTTTCTTTCTGGCTGCATGTAGTATTTTCTCCTTGACCTGAAAACTCTGGAATTTGTCCATGATATTCCTCGCAGATTTCATTTTGGTATTGCTTTCAGGAGGTGATTGGTAGATTCTTTCCATTTGTATTTAACCTTCCATGGCCTGAGACCAATCATATTTTTATTGGAAGCTTTGGATGTAGGAGCTTTGACTTTGTTGTCTTCATCTGTAATGTCTGTGTGTTTTGATCTTCCTTGTCACCATAGTAACTTTCTATAGTCAGAGGTTGTTTTTTTCCATCGTGTGCTCATTTCCCCAGCTTATTACTTGACTTTTAAATCTTTGTTAAAATAGGGCTCTGCTTCCAGGATGGTGAGTGCACTGTCCTAAGCTTCATGGGTTTTGTGCAGCTGTTTTCAGAGGTAATTCTGGGGACCTGTAAGTTTTCTCTTCTTCTTAGGTAGCATGATTTAAAGAGAGGTGTTTACTACTCTCCTGGCCTATGATCTGGTCTATGAGTGACCACAAACACTCTTTTCTGCTGACGGAGGCCTAATAGAGCTGCTCCCAGCCCCAATATTCTAACATATTTGAGCAAATGCATTCTTGTATTCAAAAACAATCACATCATCCATTTAGCCCAAGACAGGACCACAATACCTAACTATCCATCTTGACCAGGCAGGACCACAATAGCTAGCCAAATGAAGGGCAGCATGACCAGAATGCTTGACCACCAAACTGTAGAAGGGGCCCAACCCATGATAGCTCCTGTGTAGTTCCACTGACTCTAGTATCCCTCCTCCATCACCTAATACATTAACAAACTCTTCTTGCCTTTTTAATATCAATCATATTCGTGTATTCTATGTAAATTTTAATTGTGTAATAAATGTCTTTACCCTACAAAAATTCATCTTGCTTTCTCTGAAGCTGTTGGTTCCTCTTGGAACTTAGCCCTCTTCATGAGGGGTGTCAGTCTCAATAAATCCTATACTCGGATTAAAGGTGGTCTGAATGAATTCTTTGAGATGGTTCAGTCACAACACATCATGAAACCCCAACAATTTTTGGCCCTAGGTGGGCAGAGACTGAACCACAACAGTGCCCTGGACCTGTGAGGAGTGTCCCCCCTCCACTGTGGCCTCAAGCTCTGGTCTGCTAGTGCTCCTCCTCACCCTGGAACTGCCACCCAGGACTGTGACCCTGATCTGAGTATGGGCAAAGCAATAAAGTCCTGCCTCAGTGCTAGCAAAAAGACCCCTGTAATTGCTTTCTGAACAGTCCTCCAACCCCCTTACTGTCTGTGGGCCAAGAGCTCTGGAATTCAGTCACTCCCTTGCTATGGCCAAGGCTGTGTTGGTGTGGTCTGTGTTGGACTGTGCTCCACTCTTACCCAGGTGCAGCAGACATTTCCTGCTGACCTTCTAAATTGTCTTTGTTATCTGTGGGTTGAGAGGTCTGGAAAATACCACTGTTGCCAGAGATTCAGTCACCCCAAGGCCTGTTGCTATTTTGTTGGGGCCTGGTCTGCAATGGTATGGCCTGAGCTTGACAGTACTCCTTTTTCACTTTGATGAAACAGACCTTTCTTCCTGACTTCCAAGTTGTCTTGGGCTGGAAATTTGTTTCACTACATCTTTTTATGGGTTCTCCTGCTCTAGAGTTTGTTTAGGGTCATTTTTAAAGGGATCTGGCACGTCCCTGCATTTATTCTACCATCTTGGCTCCACCCCCACCACTTTTAAGACAAAGAAAGACAGCTAAATAATTGCTCAGGGGTAGGCCAAGTCAATATACTAAAATGACAATTCTACATAAATTAATTTGTTTATTTTGTGCCATACCAATCAAGCTACTAAAGAATTATTTTATACATGTATAAAAAACATAATAAAATTCAGCTAGAAAGACAAACAGTCAAGAATATCAAGGGAATTAACAAAAAAATTGAAGGTAGGTAGCCTAGCAATACTAGATTTCAAACTATATTAAAAGAGGTTATCATGAAAATAATGTTACTGGTTAAGAAATAAAGAGGTAGAGCAGTGAAATAGATTATGTACACAATATCCCACGGTAAATGACCACAATAACCTCATGTTTGAGAAACTCAAAGATCCAAGCTTTTAGGACAGGAACTCTCCGACAAAAATTGTTGAGAAAACTAGAAATCAGCTTGGCAGAAATTAGGCTTAAACCGATACCTCACACTATAGCACATACCAAGTTAAGGTCTAAATGATTTAGACATAAAGTGTGGTAACATAAGCAAATTACAAGAATATAGGGAATTTTACTTCTCAGATCTATGAGTGAGGGAAGAAATTATGACTAATCAAGAGATAAATAAGATCATGGGAGGTAAGATGTATAATTTTCATTACATGAAATTAAAAAGTTTTTGTACAAATAAAAGCAATGCAGTATAAAATTAGAATGAAATTAGGAAACTGAGAAAATTGTTGTAACTAGTTTCTGTAATAAAATCTTCATTTCTCAAATATATGGGGAAATGCATTTACTAAAGTAAGAGCCATTCTCCAACTGATAAATGTTCAAATGATATGAACTGGCAGTTTTCAAAAGAAGAAAGCAAAGCAATCAATAGTCACATATAAATGCTCTAAATCACTATTAACTAGAGAAAATCTAATTAAAACAATTCTAAAGTACCACCACTCATCCATCAGATTGGCTAACATGACAGAAAAGGAAAATGATAAAATCCTGGAAGCAATGTGGAAAAGTTGAGACAATAATGCACTGTTTGTGGAAATGAGAAGCCCTGACGTTTTGGGAAACTATTTGGGACTATGCCCAAAGGACAATAAAAGTTGTGGATACCCTTTGATTCAGCAATACCAGTAGGTCTATATCCCAAAGAAAGCACTGAAAAAGAGGGAGGGGGGATCTATATGTACTATAATGTTTTAGCAACTTTTTGTGGTGACCAAGAATTGGAAATTGGGATGTCCATTAATTAGGGAATGGCTGAATAGGTTGTGGAACATTGTTAGGATGGAATAGTATTATGCTATAAGAAATGAGAAAGGAAAAGGCTTCAGAAAAGCTTGAGAAGAATGATATGAACTGATGCAAAGTGAGAACAGAAGCAGGACAATATTGTACACAGTAACTGCAATATTGTACCAACCGTGAAAGACTTAGCTACTCTAATCTATATAATGATCTCAAGGCAATTCCAAATGACTTATGAAGAAGTGCTATTCATTTCCAGGGAACTGATGAGCTCAAATCTAGTTTTCTTCCTTTTTATTCACAACTTGGTAAATATGGAAATATGTTTTGTATGACTCCACATGTATAATTAATATTTTATTTCTTTCTTTCACAGTGGGTAGAGTAAGGGTGGAAGGAGAGAGAGAATTTGGAACTCATAATTGTTAAAAAATGAATATTAGTATAAATGTAATGGAATAATATTGGGCAATAAGAAATGATAAACTGGCACATTTCAGAAAAACTTGGAGAGACTTGTATGAACTGATGCAAAGTAAAATGAGCAGAATTAGGAAAATATTCTGCATAGTAATAGCAACGTTGTGTAATAGCAACACTATGAATCACTTAGCTTTTCTCAGCAATACAACAATCCAAGACAATTATAAAGAACTCATGATGGACAATACTATCCATATCCATATAAAAAACTGATGGAACTAAGTGAAGATAGAAGCATACTATTTTCACTTACTTTTTTGTGTCTTTTTCCTTTTGGCGTTTATATTCTTTTAAAATTGTGATTAATATGGAAATATGTTTTGTGTGATTGTACATATGTAGAAAATATCAAATTGCTTACCATTTTAGGAAGAGGAGATGGGAGGAAAGAAAGGAGAGAAATTTGGAACTCAAAATCTTGTAAAAATGAATGTTAAAAATTGTCTTTACATAAGACTGTAAAAAATGTAATACTATAGTAAGTGAAAAATGAATGTCAAATTAAACAAATAAATGATTGTTTTTTAAAGGAAAGAAATAATGTAGAAAAACAAGAATCTAGCCTAGCATATTTAGAAGGCAATTGAATTGCCTTAGATGGCCATAGCTAGCATGTGTCAGTCTTCCTTTCTCTAAGTCCTGTTCTCTGTCTAGTATGGCATACTTCCTTTCTAATAAAATAATTTATAAACTATATTTTACTGAGTGTTTTGTGTTGGTATCTCAGGATAATACACAACACAGGGGAAATTTTTTCTTATATTATTTTCGTCATTGTATTGGAATAAAAACTCCTTTCTGTAAGTGACTTTTGTTCAAAAAACTTAGAATATGAGAGATATACACATAAAGGCAGTGTTGTGTAGTGGCTGGCAAACTGGTTGTGAAGCCAGAAAGACTTCAGTCCTAGAGCCACCTCTGACACATTTATTGTGCGTTGATATGATTCTGGGCAAATCATGCAACCTCTCAGTACTTTGAGTAACTCTCTAAGACTTCAAGCTTCAGAAGAGGGGATGACTTGCCTTGGGGTGGGTATTTCCTCATCTGTGGGTCCCATGTCGGTGAAGTTAATTATCTAGTCCTCATCCCTATACACCCACCAATGTTGAAGTACAAGAAAATCTTCAGAAATCCTTAATCATAGCAGGTATGTTGGTACATACCTGTAATCCCAACTGCATTAGAGCCTGAGTCCATATCAATGAGGTGTACAGACAAAGTGGCTGTAATGGCAAGCAAAGTGGGACTTTTTGTTGTCTTTCATTTTGGAGCACTTCTCAGCATGAGGGAAATCAAATGCCTTTGATTGAGTCTCACCTTTGTTTGTAGGAAAGCCCACACCCTTTTGCTAGTTAGGAGAGGTGTGAAACCCTCAAAAGGTGTGAAACCCTTGAGAGGTGCAAAGTGCTCTGACCCTGAAGTATATACACTTGTATATATACTCTGAGGTTACCACTTTGTTTGGGGCCCACTCATTGGAAAAGTATTGGTGTGGATACTCTTGGTAGCCTTTAAGGAGCCCTGCCCTCCTTTGAAAACCCAGATGTCGGTCCTTGTCTCTGGTAACTATCTATGTATATCTTTGGTCAGGTAGCCAAAAGCCTGTCTGTTGATTAGTGTTATTTTCTTTGTTTATATTTTCTATGTTTGTTATTTCTGTTTGTATTTGCTCTGAAGTTCAAGGTGCTGACTTTTTCCCCCCGAACTAAGTGAATGATACATGCATGTTTGATTAAAGTGAGACTGTAAACGCCTTTAAATTGCTTTCCTTAGAAAAGCAGATCAAAGAACCTGTGCTAGCAGCCCTCTTGTGTGCTTTGTTATTGGCCTTACACAGCCACAGCAGTGGGAAGTAGCATTGTTGTTACAATGGACCAGTCAGAAAACAAAGTAACCGTACATTATCATTGATTGCCTTGTTTTGACCTGCTATTGTCAATTCTTTTTAAGATAAACCAGGAACATAGTGTAGTGGCAAGAGTGTTGGGCTACGAATCATGACATCTGTGTTAAAGTGCTGGATTTAATCTATGTAATGTTGGGCAGCTTCAATGAGTTTCAATTTTTTTTAATCTGTAAAATAGGTACATCAAAGAAAATCATAATCTGTTAATTAAATTATTTTTTGATAAATGTATTTCAATATTGATTTCTTTGGTAAGATTACATATTTCAGTCTATGATTGTGTCAATAGATTGTCTAAAGGTTCTGCACATGACACAAAAAAATGATTAAGAGCTGTGGAAAAATTATCTCTATGGTTACAGATTGCAGATTTTGAATGGGAAGGATGCTTAGAGATCACTTAGCCCAACCTTCTCAACTTACATATGGACTAGCTAAGGTCCAGAGAAGTTAAATGATTCATTCACATTTACATAGCTAGCAAGTGGCAGAGCCATTATTTGAACAAGCTCCATCCTCAGATTTCTTCTCACTGTATAATAATGCCTCAAAAAATGTAAACATATCTTTCAAGATGGAATTAAGCTCTAGTATTTTTTAGCTAGTAGAACGAACATAGAATAGCTCTAGTATTCCTATTTCAGGTTCTCTATCTAGTTTTGTTAGCTCATTTGCATCTTTTGTACTGAAAAAAAGAAATTAAATTTGTAATATTTTGGCTGAAGATATTTTTAAAAATTTTAATAACATTGAAAAAATTAGAGGTTATTTTCCCCTAAAAGTTTCATAGCATTAGTAAAAAAAAAATCAAATATGGTGGGGCAGGAGTCCTAATAAACTCATCTCATCAATAAGAGGCCCTGGTGCCATAATTATTCACGAAAGAGAGGGGTTTTTGTTGTTTTTTGTTTGTTTTGTGCTTGTTTTTGTTTTGTTTGTTTTTAGCCAGTGTCTAAACTCTGAAATGTTAAAACGTCCCTTGTATTTACAAGACATTTCATAAGGGAAGAACATTTAATTCCTCTGCTGGTTACCCATTAGAGGGCAATGTTATCATATATATTTGAGGTTTGAGTGCATTTTATCAAGGTAGAACCAATAATAGGATGATTTTAGTATTTTGTTTATCCTACATAAAAAGTGAATATGACTTTACTTTTATGGAAGGGTTATGCCTTCTATGTCAAGTTGTACGTTTCAAAGCCACTTTATCCTAGGACCATATAATAATCAAGTCTCTTGCATGAGGAACCAACAATACTTCTCCATTTAATTAAAAAAAGTTCTATGTACCATTCAATTTTTGAAATACCATAAAAAATTCTATTGCCCCACAAAATTTAAAATTCATTCCACACTTCCTATAATGAATTTTATTGCTGGGACACATATAATTGTTTAAATCATAACTTATGCTCAGTAAGGATCATACATCATAATATTCTATTTTATATAAATGTAATAGGGGAAAGAGTCATAATATACCCTACAGGCAGTTTAATAATTAAAATGAACTTTTGAATGGGTGTTAAGAAGTCTGTGTTTCCAGAGGCAGAATCAACATGGTGGAGCAAAGGCAGGGGCTGTCTGCGTTTTCCCCCAAACCCCCTTAAATACCCTTAAATAATGACTAAACAAATTCTAGAGCAGTAAAACCCACAGAAAGACAGAGTAAAACAATTTTCAGGGACTAGATAACTTAGAAGGTTGGCAGGAAAGGTCTGCTGCACCAGGGTGAGAGAAGAGCACCGTTCAGTATAGGTCATACCAGCACAGACCCAATCCCAGCAAATGAGCAAAAGGCCTTGGAGTGACTGAACCAGTGTCAACAGTAGTGGCTTCCAGACCCCTTAGCCCACACATGGTAAGGAGATCAGACAACGGATCAGAAGATTTACACAGGTCCCTTTGCTGGCACCAGGGGTAGACCCTGTTGCATTGCCTATATTTGGATCTGGATTGAAATGCTGGGTCTTAGTCTCAGTGTGAGGAGGAGCACTAGCACAGCAAAGCCTGTTTCCACAGTGAAGTAGGAACTCTGATCACAGTTGCAGGGTTGAAAAGAGTACTTGTGGTCATTCACAGACTAGTGCACAGTACAGGAGAGTCATAAACACTTCTCTCCATACCAGCTTAGAAAAGCCAAAAACTTATAGGTCCCCAGAATTTCCTCTGAAAACAGCTGCAGAAAAAAAAAAAAAAAAACCTAAAGCTTGGAACAATGCACCCACCACCCTGGAAGCAGAGTGCCCCTTTAACATAGAATTAAAAGTCAAGAAATAGGCTAGAAATTTTAGCAAATGGAAGAAAAAAAATCTGACCATAGGAAGTTACTATTGTGACAAAGAAGATCAAAACATACACTCAGAAGAAGACAACAAATCCAAAATTTCTGCATCCAAAGCCTCCAAGAAAAATATGACTTGGTCTCAGACCACAGAAGAACTCAAAAAGATTTTGAAAATCAAGTAAGAGAGGTAGAGAAGAAAATTAGGAAGAGAAATGAGCAAGAAAATCATGAACAAAAAGTCAACACCTTAATAAAGGAGTGAATAAAAATATATGAGAAAATAACACCTTAAAAAACAGATTGGGCCAAATGATAAAAGAAGGGAAAAATTCAATAAAGAGAAGAATTCCTTAAAAAGCAGAATTGGTCAAAAAGTAAAAGATATACAAAAATTCTTGAAAGAGAAAAACTCCTTCAAAAAGTAGAAGTGAAGAAAATAATTCCTTGAAAGTTAGACTTGGGTAAGTGGAAGCTAATGCCTTTATGAGACAGCAAGAAACAAACAAAATTGGAAGAATGAAAAAGTAGAAGAAAATGTGAAATATCTTATTGGAAAAACAACTAACCTTGAAAATAGAAGCAGAGAGATTTTTTTTGCTTTAAATAGTATTTTATTTTTCCCACAACTGTATGTCAAAAATTTTTTTATCATTCACTTTTTATAAGATTTTGAGTTCCAATTTTTTTCTGCCTCACTCTTTCCTCTCTTCTTTTCTGAAAATGGTAGGTAGTTTGATATAATTTATATACATAAACTACTTTGCAAAACAGTTCCATATCCATCACAGCTGTGGAAGAAGAAACAGAGCAAAAGAAAAAAAAAACACAAGAAAGAATAAAATAAGTGAAGAAATATACTTCGATCTGCATTCAGGATCTATTAGTTCTTTATCTGCATATTTTCCTTCATGAGCCCTTTGTATTTGTCTTGGATCACTGTGTTGCTGAGAAGAGTTGTCATTCATAGCTGAT
Organism: Trichosurus vulpecula; assembly: GCF_011100635.1. Taxonomy (NCBI): domain Eukaryota; kingdom Metazoa; phylum Chordata; class Mammalia; order Diprotodontia; family Phalangeridae; genus Trichosurus; species Trichosurus vulpecula. The sequence continues at coordinate 205,770,205 of NC_050574.1, read as the reverse complement.
CATCACATGGTGTTGCTAATGCTGTGTACAGTGTCTTCCTGGTTCTGCTCATTTCACTTTGTATTAGTTTATACAATTCTTTCCAGGTTTTCTTGAAATAAGCCTCTTCATCATTTCTCATTTCACAACAGTATTCCATTACATTCATGTGCCACAGCTTGTTCAGCCATTTCCCAATTGATGGGCATACCCTCCAATTCCAAAATTTTGCCACCACAAATAGTGTGCATTTTGCATATGCAGGTCCTTTTCCCTTTTTTATGATCTCTTTGGGATATAGACCTAATAGTGTTATTTCTGGATCAAAGGGTATACACAGTTTGGTTGCCCTTTGGGCATATTTCCAAATTGCTTTCCAGAATGGTTGGATCAGTTCTGAACTCCACCAACATTACATTAGTCTCCCAATTTTCCCACATCCTCTCCAACATTTATTATTTTTCTTTTTTTGCCATACTAGCCAATCTGATTGTGTGATATAGTACCTCAGAGTTGTTTTAATTCGCATTTCTCTAATCAAAGTGATTTAGCGCATTTCTTCATATGCCAATATATAGTTTTGATATCTTCATCTGAAAACTGCCTGTTCATATCTTTTGGCCATTTATCAATCGGGGAATGGCTTGTGTTCTTCTAAATTTGAATCAGTTCTCTGTATATTTGGGAAATCAGGCCTTAATCAGGGACACTTGCTATAAAGATTGTTTCCCAGCTATTTGCTTTCATTCTAATATTAGTTGCATTTGTTTTCTTTTTACAAATCTTTTCAATTTAATGTGATCAAAATTATCTCTTCTACATTTCACAGTGCTTTCTATCTCTTGTTTGGTCATGAGCTCTTCCCCTCCCCATAGATATGGCAGGTAGAGTATTCCTTGCTCTTCTTATTTCTTTGCTTCATTGTCTATGGTGCCTTTTAACAAGAGGTAGTTTCCTTCCTTATCTCTTTTAATTAGGTCTATTTTTGTTTTTGCTTTTTTTTGCTTTTACTTTGTCTAAGATCAAGATTTCTACCCTTCAATTTTTTTCACTTTAAATGAAACATGCTCCAGGCCCTTACATTTACTCTGGTTGTCTCTCTGCTTCAAGTGTGTTTCTTGTATGCAATATATTTTAGGATTCTGGTTTTTGATCCACTCTGCTGTCAGCTTCCATTTTATAGGAGAGTTTATTCCATTCACATTCACAGTTATGATTACTCCTTGTGTATTTCCCTCCATCTTATTCTTGTTCCTGTTTGTCCACTCTCTCCTTTCACCCTTTCCCACCTCACTAGTGTTTTGCTTCTGTCTACAACCTTTCCTGATCTGCCCTCCCTTCTCTCAGTCTCCCTGCCCTTTACCTAATCTCTTCTGCTCCCACTTCCCTTTCAGGTAAGATATTTCTATATTCAACTGATTGTGTGTATTATTCCTTCTTTGAGCCACTACTGATGAAAGCAGGGTTCAAGCAATGCCCCTGACCCCCCCCCCATTTCCTCCTATTTTCCCCTTCACTATAATAGATTTTTCTCACCTATTCATGTGCAATAATTTACCCCATTCTACCTCTCCCTTCCTTCTTCACCCATTGTACTCCTCTTTCTCATCCTTTAATATTTTTGTCATTCCCTTAAATTCAACTTATACCCATATTTTCTATGTATAGTCTATCTGTACAATTAATGATTCAATTTTTAAGAGTTATGAGTATCATCTTCCTGTGTAGGATCTAAGAAATTTAGCTCTGTTGAATCCCTTATGTTTTCTTTTTGCTTTTTACCTGTTTTTGCTCCTCCTGGGTCTTGATATTGGAGGTCAAATTTTTAGTTTAGTTCTGGTACTCTCCTTATGAAGGCTTGAAATCCTTTTATCTCATTGAATGACCATTTTCCCCTTGATGTACTGTACTTCATTTGCTGGGGAAGTGATTCTTAGTTGTAGTCCTAGCTCTTTTGCCTTGCAGCATATCATATTTCATGACCTCTGATCCTTTAATGTTGCAGCTGCCAAGTCCTTTGTGATCCTGACTATGACTCCCTGATATTTGAATTATTCTTGCTAGCTATTTTTGCATTTACCTGATAGTTCTGAAATTTGGCTACAATTTTCCTTGGGGATTTTATGTAGCAATCTCTTTCCTGAGATTATCAGTGGATTCTTCCAAAGCCTATTTTGTTCTCTGGGTTCAAGATATTAGGGAAGTTTTCCATGATAATTTATTGAAAAATGCTATCCAGTTCCTCCTTTTGTTTGTGGCTTTCAGGCAGTCCAATGATTTTTATATTGTCTCTTTCAGATCTATTTTCTAGGTGAGTTGTTAATCCCATGAGGTATTTTACAATTTCTTCCATTTTTTCATTCCTTTGTTTTTTAAAAATTGATTCTTATTGTCTTATAGAGTTATTACCTTTTATTTGCCCAATTCTAACATTTAAGGTATCATTTTCCTCAATTAGCTTTTGTACTTTCTTTTCCATTTGGCCAGTTGTATTCTCCAAGTAGTTGTTTTCTTCAGTGGATTTTTGTATCTCCTTTTCAATTTGGCCAATTCTGCTTTTTAAGCAGTTTTCCAAGCTGCTGACTCTTTTTTCATAATTCTCTTGTATCCCTCCCATTTCTTTTCCAATTTTTTCTTCTACCTCTCTTATATGATTTTTAAACACCTTTTGGGCTCATCAATGAATGCTTTCTGGGCTTGAGACCACTTTCCATTTTTCTTTGGGGTTTTGTAAAAAGGTGTTTTGATATTGTTGTTGTCCTCTTTGAGTCTGTATCTTGGTCTTCCCAGTCACTACAATATTCTCTGTTCAGATTCTGTTGTTGTTGCTGTTGTTGTTTGCTCATCTTTTGGGGGGAGACCAGGCTTTTTCCCTTCTTTTAAATTTGATCTGTGCTCCCAGGGTGAAAGGGCTTATCTCAGGCTTCTTATGCCAGTGACTACAGGCCCTGGCTCTTTACCTGGTGTTATGCTGACGTTGCCCTGAATTCCATGAACAACCCTCATGTCTGATACTATGTTGAGGGGGTGGGGTGGGGGGTAGCTGGTGCTGCTGGAGGCTTTAAGGGTCTAGCAATTTACCTAGTGTTGAGCTGGGGTCCCAGTGGTGGTGTCTAATATGTGCTGAGACCAAGTGGGGTTTTTCTGCCTTTTCCTGAGGCTATAATGAAGCACATAGAAGTAAGGGTGCTGGAGGATGCCTGTTTGCTGGAGCTAAGCTGAAGCATGTGGTGGTTCTCAGAGCTGGAGTATGCAGGTTCCTTTGGCTATGCTAAGGCATGTGGCAGGGGTGGGGGGAAGTACAGTCTTGGTGTTGGTGTTTGCCTGCTCTACCATGCTAGGGATCAAGATCTGCTGGTTTGTTGAGGTGGGTCTTGCTTGCTGGAATGCATACCCCTTTTATCCAGGTAAGACGAACCTTTCTGGCCAATCCTCCAAGTCCCATGGGATAAAAGATCACTCCATCCTTTCTTTCAGCTTGTTCTGTTGTTCCGGGATTTGTCCTGGAGTGCTATTTTATGGTTGTTTGGAGCTGAATATGGGAGAGCTACAGTGATTTATTTCTTACTCTGCCATCTCAGCTCCTGGAAGTCAATTCCCAGGAAAGATAATTTAAGAATTATTGGACTACCTGAAAGCCATTATCCAAAAAAAAGGCTAGACATCATCTTTCAAGAAATTATCAAGGAAAATTGCCATGTCATTCTAGAGCCAGAGAGTAAAATTGAAATTGAAAGAATCCACCTACCATCTACTGAAAAAGGTCCCCAAATGAAAACTCCCAGGAATATTATAGCTAAGTTCTAAAGCTTCCAGGTCAAGGAGAAAATGCTGCAAGTAGCCAATTCAAATATTGTGGAGCCAAGTCAGAATAACACAATATTTAGCAGCTTCTACATAAAGAATTGTAGCACTTGGAATATGATATTCTTTGGGGCAAAATAGCTAGGCTTACAACCAAGCATCACCAACCTAGCAAAGCTGAGCATAATCCTTCAGGGGAATAAATGGATATTCAGTGAAACAGAGGACTTTCAAGCATTCCTGATGAAAAGACCAGGGCTGACTAGAAAATTTAATGTTCAAATACAAGATGCAAAAGAAACATAAAAAGGTAAACAGGAAATAGAAATCATCAGGGATTCAATAAGATTAAACTGTTTATATTCCTAAATGGGGAAATGATATTTATAACACCTAAAAACTTTCTATTATTATGGCAGTTAGAAGTATACAAAGACAGAAAGCAGAAGCGTGAGTTGAATGTGATGATATGATTATCTAAAAAAAATAAAATTAAGGAGAATGTACTGGGAAAAGGGATAGGTAGAATGAGATAAATTATCGGACGTAAAAGAGGCTTAAAGAGATTTTACAGAGAAGGGAGAAATGAGGGAAATGTGGAGGGGAGCACAAGAACCTTACTCTTATCAGAATTGGCACAAACAGGAAATAATATACACACTCAGCTTGGTGTAGAAATCTATCTTAACAAATGGGAAAGTAGGAAGGGAAGTGGATAGGAGAAGGGAGCTCATTTTGGGTGAGGTAAAAGTCAGAAGCAAAACACTTTTGAGAATGGACAGGGTAAAAGGAGAAAGAGAGTAGGATAAACAGGAGGAAAATAGAATGACAGGAAACACATAGTTAGCAATCATTACTGTGAAAAAAATTACATTGAGCTTCTCTAATAAAGACTTCATTTCTCAAATATACAGAAAGCTGAATTCAAAAATGCTCAAAATCACTACTGATTAGAGAAATACAAATCAAAACAACTCTTAGGTATCACATCTCTCCTGTCAGATTGACTAAAATGACAAAACAGGAAAATGATAAATGCTGGAGAGGATGTGGGAAAATTGGAACACTTACATTGCTGGTGGAGTTGTGAACTGATCCAGCCATTTTGGAGAGCAATTTGGAACTATGCCCAAAGGGCTATAAAAATGTTCATACCCTTTGACCCAGCAATACCACTTCTAGGATTGTATCCCAAAGAGATCACACAAGTGGGAAAAGGACCCATATGTACAAAAATATTTATAGCGGCTCTTTTTGTAGTAGCAATGAATTGGAAATCAAGGGAATGCCCATCAATTGGGGAATGGCTGAAAAAGTTGTGGTATATGAAGGTAATGGAATACTGTTGTGCTATAAGAAATGGGGATGTTATGGACTTCATAACAACCTGGAAAAACCTACATGAAATAATGCTGAGTGAGCGGAGCAGAACCAGGGGAATGTTATACACTGCCACAGATATATGGATTCTGTGATAACTAAGCCTGATAGACTTTGCTCTTCTCAGCAATGCAAGGTGCAAAGACAACTCCAAAGGACTCATGATGGAGAATGCTTTCTACATCCAGAGAAAGAACTATGGAGTCTGAATGTAGATTGAGGCACACTTTATGGTGGCCTTTTATCCCTTTTTTGTTGTCTTGTGTTTTTGTTTTTGTTTTGGGTTGGTTTTTTTTTTTGGTTCTGTATCCTCTTTCTCATGATTCATTCCATTGGTCATAATTCTTCTTCACAACTTGACTAGTGTGTAAATAAGTACAATGTGAAGTTATATGTAGAAGATATATCAGATTCCATGCTGTCTGGGGAGGGGGGGGAAGGGGGGGGAAGAAAATCTGGAATTCAAAATTATGTAGAACCAAGTGTTGTAAACTAAAAATAAAAAAATCTCAAAAAATTTATAGAAACAAGAGCCATTCCCCAAATGATAAGTGGTCAAAGGATAGTTTTCAGGCAAAGTAATCAAAGCTATCTATAGTCATGTGAAAAAAAGGTTCTAAATCACCACTGATGAGAGAAACGCAAATTAAAACAACTCTGAGCTACTACCTCAGACCTGTCAGATTGGCTAATATGACAAAAAAGTAAAATGGCAAATATTGGAGAGCATGCAGAAAAATAAAATTACTAATGTACAATTGGTAAAGTTGTATGCTGATTCAACCATTCTGGAGAGCATTTGAAACTATGCTCAAAGGGCCATAAAACCATGCACACCCTTTGACCAAGCAACATCACTACTACATGAAAGACATAAAGGAAAAAAAAAGGAAAAGGACCTATGTGTACAAAAATATTTACAGCAGCTCTTTAAGTGGTGGTAAAAAAAAATTGGAAATTGAGCATATCCCCTTCAATAGGGGAATGGCTGAAAAAGTTGTTGTATATGATTGTGATGGAATGCTATTTTGCTTTAAGAAATGATGAGCAGTATATTTTCAGAAAAATGTGGAAAACACTTACATGAACTGATGCAAAATGAAACAAGCTGAACCAAGATAACTCTGTACATGGTAATAGCAATAAATGTAGGATGATCTACTATGGATAATGTAGCTATTCTCAGCAATACAATGATCCAAGATAATTCTGTAGCACTTATGATAAAAGGTGCTGCCCATCTCCTGAGAAAGAAGTGGTAGGGGCTGAATGCAGATCAAAGATACTATTTTTATTTATTTTTCCTATTTGTTTGTTGTTGTTTGGTCTCTGTTTTCTTCCACAGAATGACTTACATGGAAATGTGTTTAGCATGACTTCACATGTATAGTGTATGTCAAATTGTGTGCCTTCCGAATGAGGGAGAGTAAGCCAGGGAGGGAGAGGAATCACAACTTGAAATTTGAAAATAAAAGAATGCTAAAATTGCTTTTACATGTAATTTGGAAAAAAAAATGAAATACTAAATAGGAAAAAAAAAATCAGTGTTTACTATTCTACTAGTTAATTTTGCGAGCTCTTTATTCCCTCTGGGCCTCAGCTTTTTCCTCCATAAATTGGAAAGAATTGAATCAAAATAGGGGTTCTTATTCTCTTTGAGTGTGTCATGGTCCCCTTTAGCAATCTGACGAAGCCTAGAGATACCCTGAATAATTTGAAATGCAAAAAAAGAAATACAAAAAATAAAAGAAGCCACAGGTTAGTGAAAATTAATATGGACTTTTTCCACCTAAATTTGTGGACCCATTGACATCCATCCATGGATCCTATTTTAAAAACTCTTGTACTATAGAATATTTACATAGCTTCCCACATTCTATGATTCTAACACCCATACCATGGGCAAATTAAAATTCATATAATTTTTTGCAACAATAATGATAATAGGATTAGGTGTCTTAAGAGACTAGAAACACCACTTTACTAGAAAAAAACTGATTTGATTCATTTCTTTATGTATGTATGTATTCATCAGTCAATAGGAATCAGAATTGTAAATATCTGAAGTGTTAGAGAAAGGAAGTAGTATGTGGATCAGGGCTCAGGAGAACATAGCTTAGGCCTATTGTCAGGCTCATCCCTTTTGTGAAAGGCAAAGGCAAAAACAAAGAATATTGACCTGAATTCTCGTTAGATGGAAGATTAATAACAGAAGGAAGTGATATGTATATATATATATATATGTGTGTGTGTGTGTGTGTGTGTGTGTGTGTGTGTGTATGTATATATACACACATATATGTATGTGTATATATACATATATGTATATGTATGTATATGTGTACATGTATGTATATGTGCATATGTATGTATATGTGTGTATGTGTATATGTATGTGTGTATGTTTGTATATATAAATATATGTATGTATGTATATACATATGTGTATATGTATGTATATATGTACATGTATGTATATGTGTATATGCATGTATATATGTGTGTATGTGTATATGTACGTGTGTATGTTTGTGTACATATACATATATATATGGAAATAGAGGAAGAAGGAATTAAGCACTATCAAGCCAAATGGCATTATTAAAAATTCTCTCTCCAGGGAAACATTAAGGACACTGTTGCAGACAGTCATGAGACTTTTTTTCTTTCCTTCTATTGTATTTTATATCAGCTATGAGTGGTTTTAACTTACAATTTCTAACATAATATTACATTTGTTTACATAGATGTCCTAGGTTAAGTGAAATTTCAATATAAAATGAGATTGAGGGGCAGAGGCAAGATGGTGGCAGGAAAGCAGGGACTTGCTTAAGTTCTCCCCCAAATCCCTCCAAACACCTGTAAAAATGGCTCTGAACAAATTCTAGAGCTGCAGAGCCCATGAAATAGCAGAAGGAAGCAGGTCTCCAGTCCAAGGACAGCCTGGATGGTCACTGGGAAGGGTCTATCACACCATGCTGGGAGCACAGTGAAGTCCAGCATGGGCTGCGTGTGGACAAATCAGACCAGGAGTCAGGTGGAGCAGCCCTGAGGGCCATGAATCAGTGAGCTGTGGCAGTTACCAGACCTCTCAACCCACAAATGCCAAACACCACAGAGCAAGTTAGTGGGAAAACTGATAGATAGGGGTAAGAGCAGTTGGGCCCCAGCCCTGGGGGTGGTAGAGGTGGTGCAGTTGCATGAAGCTCCTGTGGTTGCTGCCAGAGCTCCAGCATCAGCTGCTTCCGAAGTCCCTGGCTCACACGGAGGGAGGAATCAATTGGGGGATTGGAGGGCAATGCAATGAGCTCTTTTTTGGCGCAGAGGCAGGTTCTCTTCCTGTGCCCTGCTTGGATCTGGGTCATGGTCCTAGTTAGTGCTTTTGGGGGGAGAAGGAGTACTGCTGTGTCAGAGTTTGTGGTGATGGTGGAGTACAAGTAGCTCTGAAAACAGCAGCACAAGGCCCCTAAAGCTTGGGACAAAGTACTTTCTACTCTACAAGCAGTCGTACCCTGACAAAAAGCTCAAAGGTCGAATAGTTGGCTGGGAAATGAACAGTCAGTGTAAAAGGACTCAAACTCAGACTCAGTCTCAGACTCTAGAATCTTTTTGGTAACAAACAAGATCAAAACGTACAGCCAGAAGAAGTCAACAAAGTCAAAGAGTCTACATCAAAGACTCCAAGGAAAGTATGAACTGGTCTCAGGCCATGAAAGAGCTCAAAAAGCATTTGGAAAAGCAAGTAAGAGAAGTACAGGAAAAATTGGGAAGGGAAATGAGAGTGATGCCAGAAAACCATGAAAAACAAGTCAATGACTTGCTAAAGGAGAACCAAAAAGTATTGAAGAAAATAACACCTTAAAAAAATAGACTAACTCAAATGTCAAAAGAGCTCCAAAAAGTCAATGAGGAGAAGAATGCCTTGAAAGGCAGAATTAGCCAAATGGAAAAGGAGGTCCAAAAGACCAATGAAGAAAATGCTACCTTAAAATGAGATTGGAGCAAGTGGAAGCTAGTGACATTATGAGAAATCAAGATATTATAAAACAGAACTAAATGAATGAAAAAAAGGAAGACAATGTGAAATATCTCATTGGAAAAACCACTGACCTGGAAAATAGATCCAGGAGAGATAAATTAAAAGTCATTAGACTACCTGAAAACCATGATCAAAAGAAGAGCCTAGTCATCATCTTTCAAGCCATTATCAAGGAGAACTGCCCTGATATTCTACAACCAAATGGTACAATAGAAATTGAAAGAATCCACTGATCTCCTAATAAAAAAAGATGCCAAAACGAAAACTCCTAGGAATATTGTCACCAAATTCCAGAGCTCCCAAATCAAGGAGAAAATACTGCAAGTAGCCAGAAAAAAAAACAATTTGAGTATTGTGGAAACATAATCAGGATAACACAATATCTAGCAGCTTCTACATTAAGGGATCAAAGGACTTGGAATATGATATTCTGGAGGTCAATGGAGCTAGGATCAAAACCAAGAATTACCTACCCAACAAAACTGAACATAATACTCCAAGGCAAAATATGGATTTTCAATAAAATACAGGACTTTCAGGCTTTGTCAACAAAAAGACCAGAGCTGAATAGAAAATTTTACTTTCAAATACAAGAATCAAGAGAAGCATGAAAAGGTAAACAAGAAAGAGAAATCGTATGGGACTTACCAAAGTTGAGCTGTTTTGTTTACATTCCTACATGTAAAGATGATGTGTGTAATTCATGAGACCTTTCTCAATATTAGGGTAGTTGAAGGGAACATACACATATATAGAAAGAGGGTACAGGGTGAGTTGAATATGAAGGGATGATATCTAAAAAAATAAAATCAAATAAAAGGATGAGAGAGGAATTTATTGAGAGAGGGAGAAAGGGAGAGATAGAATGAGGTAAATTATCTCACATAAAAGTGGCAAGAAAAAGCAGTTTGTTGGAAGGGAAGAGAGGGCAGGTGAAGGGGAATGAGTGAATCTTACTGTCATCGGATTTGACTTGAGGAGGGAATAATATACACAGTCAATTGGGTATCTTACCCCACAGGAAAGCAGGGGCAAGGGGATAAAACAGGGGAGACGATAGAAGGGAGGGCAGATGGGGGAGAAGGTAATCAAAAGCAAACACTTTTGAAAAGTGATAGAGTCAAGGGAGAAAATTGAATAAAGGGGGAGGGGATAGGATGGAGGGAAATATAGTTAGTCTTTCGCAACATGAGCATTGTAGAAGTGTTTTACATAATGATATATGTGTGATCTACATTGAATTGCTTGCCTTCTTAGGGAGGATGAGTGAGAAGGGAAGAGGGGAGAGAATTTGGAGCTCAAAGTTTTAAAAGCAGATGCTCAAAAAAGTTGTTTTTGCATGCATCTGGGAAATAAGTTATATAGGGAATGGGGCATAGAAATCTATCTTGCCATACAAGAAAGTAAGAGGAAAAGGAGTTGGGGAGGGAGTGAGGTGACCCAAGGGAGGGCTGACAGGGGAATGAGGCAATCAGAATATATACCATCTTGGAGTGGGGGGGGGGGTAGAAATGGGGAGAGAAGTTGTAACTCAAAATCTTGTGGAAATAAATATTGAAATGTTGAAAAATAAAATATTAAATAATAAAATATGAAAAAAAATGAGATTGGGAGCTTCCTCTCCAGAAAACAGATTTTTTTTATTAAAAAAAGCATATAATTCTTAACATATTGTGTCTGAAGAGCTTCTCCTTAGGTAGCTATAAGAAAAAGAATTAGATTATAAGAATAGTGAAGGTTAACAACCGAACAGCCAACTTCCCATGGTCATAATGCATTACCCACTCCTGCTCTCCATTGTCAGATACCTGTTTTCTTTTTAAATAATACAGATGTTTCCTTGCATGGATAAAATCAACTTAGGTGAGTATGCGTAGAGCTAGTCATGTACTCCTATTCAAAAATTAAGTAATATTTCTGCCATTATTAAATATGGACTTATTGACTTCTGGAGGAGACTGAATAATTGTATTGATGTCCTGATCATATCCATTACTTATCATAACGTCATGGTTATATAAAGTACTTCTTGTCAAGGGAAATACTAACACAAGTGTTAGTATTAATTCTTAATTCTGAGCAAATCTCTCAGTGAGAAGGTTCAGAGGTTTCTCTTCACATACAGCAAAGAAAAAAGATAACAAACAATGAAAATGTTCAATGTTGGAGGGGAAAAATTATAGGAATATGAATACATCATAGGGAGATTTTGGGAATGTATCCAATCATTCTAGAAAGCAATTCAGAATTTTGAAAAAAAAAAACAAGCAAACCCTGACCAAAATGTTTTTACCCTTGACATACATATATTCCTCCAAGTAGGTCAAAGACAAAAAAGTCCCAAATAGAATAGAATATCCATAGTAATATTTTTGTAGTAAAAAATTGAAATAGTCAATACATATCAATTAAGGAAATGCTAAAATGTAATATAGGAACAAAGTTCATCAAAACCCATCAACACATCAGTTCCATTTGATAGTGTGCATCACATTCAGCAAGGAAGAAAGTAGAGGGAAGAGGGTTAAGGGATAAGAAGCAGGTTCAAGGTTGGTCATAATCATATAGTACTCAGATTCAATGCGTTGTTGTTGTTTCTTTTATGTTATTATAGGCTATGTGTATTCTATGTTGTAGTTCTGTTTATTTTATTTTCATCAGTTCAGTTAAGTCCTCCTATTTTCTCTGAATTATTAATATTCAGCTTTTTAAATAGGAATGTTATTACATCTTATCCAATTACTTCTCTATGAGGAAGTAGGTAACCTCTGTTCTCCAAAGATGCATTGCCTCACAGTACAGAACAAGAACACTATAATATAATGTAGTGCACTTCAAATATAAATCCTATATGCTAGATGTATTGTGTTAGAGATACAAAAATAAAAAAGCTAGTTCTTTCCCTTATAGTCTGCTAATAGAATATATATATATATGTATACATATATTTACATATATGTGTGTATATATATATGTATATATATACACAAACATACATATATATACATATACACAGAGAGAGACAGAGACAGACAGAGAGATACACATAGACACAAAGAGACAGAGAAAGAGAGAGAGAGAGAGAGTGAGAAAGGGAGAGAGAGAGAGAGAGAGAGAGAGAGAGAGAGTGCCACAGAAAGAGAGAGAGAGAGAGAGAGAGAGAGAGAGAGAGAGAGAGAGAGAGAGAATTTGGAGAAGAAATAGTTTTAAGACGATTAGGGGAGATGTAACAGAGAAAGAGAGCAGGGCCTAGCTGAACTTCAAAGGAAGATAATAATTCTAAAAAATCCATGTAAGACACAAATTTTCCCCAGCTATGAAAAGGTATAGAGATGTTTGGAGAAAGATTGAGTTTGAGGAAATCACAGTATATTAGTTTGGCTGGAGCACAGTATCTGTAAAGGGGAATAATGTGAAAGAAAATTGAGAGGGCAGGTAGGTGTCACAGTGGATATTGTACTAATTCTAGAGTCTGGAAGACCTAAATTCAAATTTAGCCTTAGATGTTTACTAACTTACTGACCCTTAGCAAGTCTCAACCTCTGTTTGCCTTAGTTTCCTCATTGCATAGTGGGGTAACAGTACCATCTTCCCAGAGTTGTTGCAAAGATCAAATGAGAGAATTATAAAGCACTTGGTACAGTGCCTGGCACATAGTAAGCACTCCAGAAAATACAAGCTATCATTATTATACCTAAATGTGGAAAGATATAAATTTATATTTATCACCAAATTAACACTCACATATTCCTTGCCACCCTGAAAACTTTAAGAATAAAATAAAAATCTGAAGTGATTAAGCAAGCCATGAAGGCATATGGTGATGAGTTCTCTCGGGAATTCCATTTCTCTCTAAAATCATTTCCCTTACCCTGACAGAACAAGAAAATTAAAGAAGCATTTTTATTTGTCTATTCTGGATATTGTTTTATGCTAGGCACAAGACTCTATCTGTCCATTCTGACATTTTAGAGCTAAATATGTTCTTTTATAATCATTATTCAGAGTTCCTTATATCATTGAAACCACAGGTCCAACAGAATAAAAAAAAATCTGTATTATCATCACTATTGTCACCACTCACATCCTATCTGTCAGGACAATCACCAAATCCTCCCCAAACCTTTGTTTTCAGAAGCTCTTGTTCTTTGGTTAACCAGAAGATGGATATTTTAATAGTTAGTCCTGTACTTGCGCTACTCATCTTCCTGAGTTCAAATTTGGCCTCAGATACTTACTGGTTGTATGACTCTAGGTAAGTCACCTATTTGCCTCAGTTTCCTCACCAATAAAAAATGATCTGGTAAAGGAAATGGTAACTCACTCCAGTATCTTTGCCAAGAAAACTCCAAATGGGCTTAAAAAGGGTCAGGCATGACTGAAAAGACTGAACAACAACCTGTAGTTGCAATATGGAGTACGTTATCTGTTCAGAAGTTGATTGCATGGGAGAAATTGACTAATCAAGCACGTTTTATTGTCTTTTATGTACATGGTAATGTGTAGAGACATAGTCTCTGTGGACCCAAGTGACACCTTCATGTTCTCCCCTTGGTGCTGATATCCATGTCATCTAAGATCCATCTTAGAGCCTAAACACAACCTGAAACCTATTCATCCCTGTATTAAAGCTACAACCATTTTTTTTTCTAACCGTACCCTCCAGGAGCCAAATCCTGAGCATCTGTCAGAGCCACCCACTACATGGGTCACTGAAACTCCTATGGGACCTACTGTGCCAGCCATTAGATCCAGGATGAGGTTTCAGATCTGGAGTTGACTTTACTCTTACTCCCTATTATTTGTAATTGAAGAAGGGAAGGGAGGTACTGATCTCTATATCCCTATATCTATATCTCTATATCATGTGGCATCTCTATATCAATAAAGAAAATGTGTTCCAGGCATTCCAAGGTGAAATTTTGAGTTCATTTTTCCATAGAAATGTGTTTTAGATGTGGTGGTTAGCTTCTATAATGTTATGTATTTCATTTATATTGTGAATTAAATTTTAGGGCTGGTTTAGAACATAACCACTTTTTATTTGTGGAGTTTAAATATGAAAAGTGCAGTCTTAGCTCAAGAGAGTTGACAAGCATTACTCTTTCCCAAGTTGGAGACCACCCATTTACAATTTCGCATAGCATTTGGCTGTATTATCTTATGTATTTATCATACACCAAAAAAGATCATGCTAACTTGAAAGTGGCCTATTTCAAAATGCACTTTTGAATTTCCCATTGAGACCAATTAGCTTTAATATACAAAGACATTCCCCTTGAATTTATGTGAAAACATTAAAAGACCAATGTTAGCAGAAAGAAATACAATTCATTCCCTCAAGATTTAACTACACGATATAACTCCAAATCTAAGGCTATGTGTGTGGAAAGCAAGGGAATAACACTGGATTTGATAGTCACAAAGTAGTTCTTCCCTTTACATTTTACCTGAAATCAATTCAGTTAACACAAAGAAAGAATACTGCTTTCATGACAAAGCAAATTCCAAAGGAGAACACACTAACCAATACTTTTAATTGTCTCATATGTCAAATCTATGACAGAAAAGGCACAAGAAGCATAATGCCAAGTGGAGATCGATATACTGTCTTTTATAGACCATTACACATGCCTACATCAATTTCTGGTACTGGAATTCTGAATGTGCTTACATTGTCTTGATCAAATTCTTAGGAAGTGCAATGATCCTCATCTATGAATCTTTATATTTCAGTACCATCTCAGACCATGTTTCATGTGTCAATTACATTAATTTTAAAATCATCACTGAGCAAATTCAATAATGCATTATCATTTGAGTTGCATTGTTAATTTCTCTTGTTTTGTTTGAAGTGAAATTGAAGCCTCTTTGGCAACACAGGATTTATTTTATAAGATGTTCATCAATCCCACTGCCAGGGCGAGAAGATCACTAACATTAGCTGGATCCAAAAAGTGCCCTCTTTACAAGGATAAACGTTGTGTTGACTGAAGGAAAAATATCCTTGAAATCCTTGAAATAGATTTCTGTGAAAAAATATAGTTGTTTTCTGTTTGTTTGTTTTGTTTTAGTCTGTCTGGAGTTTTGTTTTCATTGGCACAAGGACAATACCTCTAACAATGCATATCATCAACTATTCCTCAATTTATAGCAGAGTATTGCTTAAGGACACAGAGATTAACCAATTTATCCAGGAGCATTCAGTCATCACATGTGTCAGATACCACTTGAACCAGGATTTTCTTGATTCTGCGTCTTGTCCTCTAATCATAATGTCACACTTCCCTTCAAAAAAAAAAAGTAAACACAAATCTACTGTAGTAGCTATTCATTTTTGGCCAGGAGAGGGAGATTTGTAATTACATTAGATGAAGGAGCTCCAAGTGTGGCCCCTCCATCCACTGGTGTAGATCAATTAATCTACAATTTGTAGGCTTAATCATTTGTCTGGGGACACAGAGAGGTCAAATGAACTGCCTGAGTTTACATATCAAGTTATTATATGTCAGAGTCTGGGCTTGAATGCAGGTCTGTCTGACTCCATGTCCAGCTCTCTACCATCTATGCCCTGTTGCCTCTCTAGTAGACAGTAACACTAAAATAAAACAACAAAACACATTAAATTTTCTTATAAACAATCATAAGTTGTGCATAATGAAATTAGTTATAATTATGAAATACCTCTGTAAAAACAAATCTGCTTAAATTTTCTTAGTTACCACTAACAAAATTATGCTAACCATTCACAGCAAAACTAAATCTACCCCAAAATTGTGGCTGCATCTCTTGAATTTCTGTTTTTTAACTTGTCAAGTGCTAACCACTATCTTTACCTGTTTCTTCCTCCTAGTATTTGTCATTGAATGGTCAAAACCCCATTTCCTGCTTTGATGAGGCAATGCTCTAAGAAGGAGTATATAATATTTCCTCAATAGTCCATGAGGATGCATCTACGTTCAATTGACAGTTTGCTAAAGTAAAGTCACCAGGGTTGACTTAAAAGAAAGGTGTCAGGAGTTTTCAGACCTTCAACTTTCTGCTTCAGGGGAAAGAAACATTATATGACGCATTGACTACAGACTTACTAATAAATATAGAGTATTAATCAGTGCTCATATTTTTCCCAAGCTTACACATAACTAAATAATTTTAATCCCCCTTGTTTCCATGGCTCTTTCCAAAGCCTTAAGTTAATTAGCTGCCTACCTTTTCCTTTAAACTCTTTTTCTTAAGTGATAATTTTACTACAGGGATAACATCCTACCTTGGTGAAAGTTGACTTTTTTTGTGTTCAACAAAAATGCATGCTCTGTAACAACAGAATACTAAACTGAAGTCTGCAAAATTTCAGTAACCAAGCCTGGACCTAAAAATGGTATGACAGGGAATTTCCCCACTTTTTTCAGGATGTGTGGAACTGTGCATAATGTTTAGACTGATATTTGTTTAGTTTTGTTGATTTTATTCCTCTTTTAAAAAATTGTTAAAAGGATGGCCCTTTGAGCAGGGGGACATAAACAAGTATGTTGGGGGCAATGTAGACAATATAAAAAGATACCAATTTAATTTATTTTATAAAAAATAAGTGAATGTTCTGTTATAGTAAGTCAGCCCTCCAGCTTTTGACATCTTTTCCTGTCTTCAAGAAATTAGATATTTTGCAGATCTTAAGCAATGTGGCAACCATCCAATCTTGCAAACTTTAATTGGTTACAGTTTTATAAGCTTGTCTCTGAATTCTATTGGTTTTCCTTTTTACTCCTTTCAATCAGTGGAGAAAGTGTTACTTTCATTTCAAGAATCACTTTTATGTAAGGAAATGTGTGGTTTCAAGAAAATCTGCTTTGAACCATGACAACTTTGAAGATGCTTGTGTGCTCCCACCAATATTTATTTTAAAAGTGACTGGCCATAAATAAAACTTGAATTGTGACTTTGAGAATCCTTTTTAATGTTATTTTTTTCTTTTAATTCTCTCCACAACATTTTTTTCAAACAATAACTGATAGCCGTGATTCACAAAGACTCAACTTACTAATAAAGTATGTCTATGCAAAGACAAGTGTAATATGTTACCTGGTTATGTTTTCATTGTGTCCAAGACATGCAACACAATGCAATGAAAAAACCCAACATGTTTTTATTTGAATATAGTTCTTTTCTTGGTCACATCATTTCCCAGATGTATTCTTGCTGCCAAGGGCTAGATGGAGTTAGAGCACAATGGAGTATTTACACAATGGCTTGTGTTATAATTAACATTTTGTATTTTTGGAGGTGAAATAGAAGATAGCATGGAAGAAAAGACCTGTGTCTAGAAATTCTGTCTTATGACTTGGCATAATGGAATTATGTTTTTCTTTTTTGTGATGTTAATAGTAAACTATGTCAGGCACTTCTATTCAGATTCCAATGTCAATACCTAAATTTTGTTAATAAATTTTATTTTCTTGAAATAGGAAATTCTCTCTCTGTCTCTGTTTCTCTGTCTCTCTCTGTCTCCTTCCTCCTCCTCCTCCTCCTTTTCATTCTTCTTCTCCTCTCTCTTTCTCTCTCTCTCTCACTCTATATGTGTGTGTTTTGTGTATTTGTACACAGTTGCTGTAGTAAGAAGTTAAAATAATTTTAATAGAGAAACTTTCGAATAGTTTATGAGATTCTTATATGTCTTTTGAAGAAGTCATCCCCCTTTAAAATGCTCTATAAGAAGTGGTTTTTTTTTTAGTTTCAAGCATTTTAAGTACAATTCTTCAATAGTTCATTGTATCTACAGTTTCATTGGGTTAGGAATTCACACCAATAGAGCAGATCACAGACATCTATGCCTTCCCATACTATGTGATTGGTGGCTTTATCTTCCCATGGTTGGTTGTTGTCATCCTTCATGCTCAAAGATGACAACAATGACAGCGCTATGCTAAGGTCAAAGTATAGTGTGTCTGACTGTGGCTGATTAGGTTAATTTGAGCTTGGAAGGCTACAAGAAATTGGGCATAAATAGTCCATATGAACATTTAGATTGGAGATATCTCTAAATTTGCACATCTCATGTTTATTTTGAGTTGTTGCAATTCTGCTTTGGTCATAGAGCACAGAGCCTTCTGTGATGTGGGCATGTCATGCTGAGCAGTCCTGTGCCAGTGTCCCATGTCTTACAATCAAGTCCAAAGTTCTTAAGAAAGATTTTAAGAGTGTCCTTGTATCACTTCTTCTGACCTCTTTGTGAGTGCTTCTCTTATGTGAGTTCTCTGTAAAATAGTCTTTTAGGAAAATGTTTGTTTGGCATTCAAATGTGGTCAGCCCATGATATTTGCTTCATAGGGAAGCATCCCTTGCTTCCAAAGGTGAGAAACTTGTTTGATCTTTTCCCCTTTCCATTGTCCCTTCTCCTCACTGCCTTCACCTCCCATCTTCTCCTAAGGGTAGCTGCTGGCTTCTGATTGGTCCAGTCATGGTTGTGGCTTCTCATTATCCCAGGCACACAGGCTCTCATTGGCTGAGCCCAGGTCTCTGCAGAAGGGTGCTTTGGGAAGGGCTGTTCACAGACTGCATGTTCAGGGGCAGCGGTGCTTCCAGTATTTCAGACTGGGCTGTCACATTCTCCTTGGATGCCTGGAATGGGGAGGGGTTTGTTTCTTCTGACCAACTGATGGGGGTGTTTTTGTCTTGGCAACTGTGGGTCAAGGCTCAGGAGAGGCACAGGCATCAATGTTTTCAACACACCCCACTCTCAACTTCTGGTCTCTTTGCCAAGCCAGGGGGTGGAGTGGCTGAAAGGCTGCTTTGCCTTGCTTTCTTTCCTCGGCCTCCTCCTCCTCCTCCCCTGCCTTTTCCCCCTTCCTCCTCCCTGCCCCGCTCCAAGTAGGCTTTCTGATAGGTGCCAAACAACTCTGAGCTCAATAGATCGCGTAAAATTTGGTGAATTGGTGAAACATGTTGTGGAATTTTTAAGGCTAATGGTAAAAAGTTGCCAGGCTTAACTTTTGGTTTAGTTTATATTTAGTGAGAGAAAAGATGCCAGCGCACTTAGCACTCCTGTCCCATCTAAGCAGCCTCTTTTCAATACAAACAGCCTACTTTTCTCCTTTACTTCTTGCTTGATAGTGTCAAGAGTCTATTGTCTCCCAAAAGATGGAGAGTGCAAAACAGGCAAAGGGAGGGAGGGAGGGAGGAAAAGGACTATTTCAAGGACTGCTAGGATAATAGATGGTAGGTGTTCTGCTGAAATGAAAATATCCTAGATGTTCTTAAGAATAGCCTTAACACCAGCTCTCACTTTCTTGCTTAAGAATCTTGGGCAGGGCTATTTACAGGAGTTAAATCAACCACTAGATATTAAGATATTTGTTATGTGTCCAGGGCTGTTGGGGACACAGAAATAGAAAATAATCCCTTACTTCAAGAAGTTAAGATTCTAGTTAGTAGAGATAAGACTGGTATCAACAATGAAATGAATAGAAGATAGTCTATAATCCAGTGCTAAGTAGTTAGTTAGGGAACAATGTCACATTTTTAAACAAGGCTAGGGCATGACTTTGAATGAGTCATTTAACTTATCCAGACTTCAGTTTCTTATCTGAATAATATGGGAGCTGGAGCTGATGATCTGAGAGGTTCCTTCCAGCTCTAAATCTCTGATCCCATGATGGTAATGACAGTTTAGGAAGGTTGGCTTAAAAGGAGAGAAAGAGGTGGGAGAAAAAACTGGCCTGGGAGACTAGGAGAGAGGAGAGAGCTTTACTTCTAACTGTGAGGGAGAATGACTCAAATATCTGCTTCTGGTGGGACTTCTATGTTTTTTTTGTTATATTCTCAAGGCATCCAGATTAGCTAGCCACTGAAGTACCTAATAATTCTGAAATTCTGTGCAGTGTCAGAGCCCAGATGATGTCAAATATAGGATGAGCGAAAATAAAAACCTGAGATCTGCTCCCTACTCACATAGTTAGTAACTTATGCATGATTTGGACTGAGGTTGTCCAGTACTTAATAAATACTTACTAACTGACTGATTCAAAAGAACAAAACAAAAACAATGGTCATTGGGGCAGAGAACCAGTTTTTAATTTATTTGAATCCCACCACTGGAAACCCTCCTCCTCCTGCAACAAGATCCAAAGAAGACTGAACCCCATATCTCATCAATACCCTCTGGCCCTCTGAGGAATAGACAGAACCAAAAACTTCAAAAACCTCCATTTAAAGAGGGGACAAGGTTAGCCAACTTTTCTTTTCCTACCCAGCTGTACTCTTTTGGAGTTCTTTGGATTTCTCCATCATGCCCACACTAGAAACCTTCCTCTCCCCCACAATTTTCAGTTTCAGTGTTTGTGTGTTTGAGTGTGTACGTGTGTGTGTGTGTGTGTGTGTCTGTGCACTTGCTTGTGCTGTCATTGTCTTCCCCTATTAGATCCTAAGCTCCTTGAGTGCAGGGAATGTCTTTTTTCCCCCTTTTCATATTTGCATGCCCAGCACATTTTCTGGCACATAGTAGGCACATAATGAATATTTCTTGCCTGACCACACATAAATTTTTATTGGTTATAAGCTACAGAATATAACTTATCGTATACTTATGTCCATCATTTGTCTATTCATTTGGGTTACTTATAATTTTGATGACAGATATAATGGTATTTAATTAACAGAATAGAATATTACTAGGATATAACATCATTTCACTTCGCATCTACTGCCTTGCCTGTTTTCAACTTCCAGGAACATGATACCCCTTCTAAGGTAAGTTCAACTTGCCAACTTTCAAACTTCTAAACTCACCACCATGCTGCTAACTCAAGCCTTGATTGACACACTGCCTCATCTTCTTCTCCCCTCTGTTTGGAGTACTGGGGAGGAGAGTACAAAACTCTTCTTAATGCCTCCCTTTAATAGAGGGCAAATAATCTTATGTGCTAATTTGTCTGGTTATAACTCCATGGAACAAGATGTACCTTTGATGGATATTTCCTGATGTCCCTTCTCACTCCCCCAACTCTTTCCTGCTTGAATTTGTGTATTGTCTCCCTTTTTAGATTGCAAGTTTTTCGAGGGCAAGGATTGTCTTACTTTTAATTAATTGTATCCCCAGCATTTAGCACAATGTCTGAGACATAATAGGTACTTAACAATGTTTATTGGATTAGGTTAGAAGAATAATATGGGCAAAAAAGATGGATTTTTACATAATAGAGAACTTGGGATTTTTGAAAGTATTTTTTGTAACTCTTCAAAGGCAACTTGCCAAGATAATTTCCTCTCCTTCATTTCCCAGACCATTTGATTGTGTAATTGTTATACTTGTCCAGCTTATATGTATTTATGGACTAATCCCATGAACTATCAATACAATTGCATGTCATAATAACCCAGAATGTTTTCACTAGTTGCTTTCCATCCCCATTGATTGTCAGGATAATCTCTTCTGAGCAGTCATGAAGGGGCTGTATGGTATTCAAGGCCACAATGGCATCACCATATAGAAACAACATCCAAAAGAACCTCATTATTCTCAAAGAATCCTGCTTCCATTTTAATATGTGAAAGCTATCATGACAATAGCAATTTTGGTGAGTATGCCTTCCAGTTTTATTCCTTGTTTGATATTGCTAAGCAGTCAATCAATAAGTATTTGTTAAGCACTTGCTGTGTGCCCAGGACTGTGCTAAGGATTATAAATGTAAAAAAAAATATCCAAAACATAACAGACTCTTATAGTGTGGGAGATAACCTATACAGATTAATATATGCAATTTATGTAAGGGACAAATGGGAAAGATCCTTAGAAGGGAAGGAAAACAAAGCTGTGGGGACATAGTAAGGCCTCCTGGAAGTGGTAGTGTTTGATATGATTCCTGAGCAAAGCCAGAGTACTTAAGAGGTAGATGTAATACAGGGGAGCATTTGTGGCTTGGGAGACAAGTAGCACAAGAGCATGGAGATTGGAGATGGAATGTTTGATTGTATGACATATATAGAATAGCAAAGTGAGCATAGATTCATGATTTTCTATAGCTGCTTTCAGTAGCAGGTACATAGAAGCAAAATAGTCTGACAGTAATCAGAGTTGGGGTTTGGTCAAGGTATTACTGATGATAGGACAAGGAGATGAAAGATTTAAAAGTAGAGGACAGCCTAGAGATGATTTGGTTCATCAATGGGCCAAAACTGGGAAGAGAGGATGGTATGTGTGTGATAGTCTAGGAGTGATAGTCTAGGATAATGCTGGTAGATGGAGGGATTGAAGTTTACAGTAAGTAGAAAGACTAGTTTTAGGAGGAGCAAGACATAAGGAGAGATGGAAAGATTAATTATTAAGAATAAAGGAAACTCAAGCATTCTGGAATATGGAAATTGAACACTTGTGGATAATGGAAAAATTAAAGGTACTACTATCCCAGGTATGGCAGAGATAGAATGGAAAGTCATAGGAGTGGAGTAGATTGAGTAATTTGGAAGCAGGTAAAATTTAGGGAACAGCAAGATGTATGATGGAGTCCTCCAGAATGAGAGAATGAGTTGAGGTACAGCAGAAGACTGTGACTTTGTTATTGAAGTCACTGAGTACAGAATGCCCTGAGGAATAGAATGTAACAGCTATCAAAATTGGGGCTGGTGGAAAAAAATGGATTCCATAAACACAAGAGAGGATAGGTTATTGAGACAGGGAAGATATAGAAGTAACAACCAGGAAAGAGGAATATCCCAACTCTCCCAGTATGACCACTCAGATGGGTATGAGTGAAAATGCAACCAGAACTGGAAAGGATAGAGAGGTATTGTTGGTAAAGAGCCAGGTTTCAATGAGAGCCAGAAAATGGAAGGTGCAAAAGAGGAAAAGGTATGAAATGGAATAGTATCTTAATTATGGACCTGGCATTAGAAAGGGCATCAGAAAGTGGAAAGGATGGGAAATACCTGGGATGTGTATGTGTGTGTGTGTGTGTGTGTGTGTGTGTGTGTGTGTGTGTGTGTGATAGTATACACTGAGGAGGTAGGGTTGCAGAGAATGGAAATGAAAGAGCAGATATCTGGGTTCAGAAGGGAGTTTGGTTTTTAGCAGCTAGGGTTTGAGTGTCACAGAGATGAATTGAGAAGTGGATGTACTTATGCTAACAATTGGAGAGTGAGTTCAGGGAGTATAACAGTGAGGTCTGCTGATGAAAGGTAGTGATTAAAAGTTTTAAGTTTGACTTTCTAGACTTCAACACAATCCTCAACTACCCTATCTATAGTGTTGCTATATCATAGATGGTGTGGAAGCCTGCCTTTCTGTAGACATAAGCAGCAAGGGTGCACTTTAAGCTTGTGTGGTAACGGGTATTATTGGGGTGCAAGACTTGTTCTGTTGGCACTAATCAGATGATCACTGAAAAAAAGTTTCTCTCTCTTTGTTTCTTCAATAGCATCTACAAGAAATCTCAAGTACGATAATTTAGTATCGATGATAATTTACTTTCTGTGCAGGAAGATTTGGGATACCTCATGGTAAATATAAATATGAAAGGCACTGCACACACATTCCCTGAATGTTGAATCAGGGCAGTCTAACCATATCTAAAGGGAGAGGATATGGGATTTTTTGTGATGCATTTATTTTATCACATCTAAATTTAAATGTCTTCCATGACTTATCTATTTGGAATTTTAGCATTTCCTTACCATTGAGCTCTTAGCATCCTCCCCAAACCCACTAGTGCTCTCCCCACAGAGAGTCCTCTCCAACCCTCAAAATCTGAGGGAGAACAGAATTTTTCAGTGATACATGGTGGTGGAGATCCTGAATTAGAGGCAAGAATAAGTATATTTAATATTAAGAAAAATAAAGGGGCCTAATTATTCAATATAGATCAGTAATGGGGTTGTCTGTTTACAATTCATTTAAAATGTTATTTATTTTTATTACATTCCAGTGACTACTTTGATAGACCGGCAGGTATAGTTGCAGTAAGAAACAATGAAAAGAAATTTGTTCTTAATTTTTCCCACTTTCCTATTTTCCTTCTAATTTTGGCTACATTGGTTTTGGTTCTGATTTTTTTTTAATTTAATGCAAATGAAAACCAGGGGATAATTATTCCTTTGACCTTGAACCAAATGCCTATAAATGTCATCTATGTAAGTAAAGCTTGAGTCTTGTAACCAAACCTTGCTACTTTTCTCTGTATCACTGGGTAAGTTATTATTCTGAGACATAGTGAGCAAACTAAGAAGAATGGCTGAAAGACCATACAAATGACCTTTGTATACCATACTATCCCCAATAGCATCTACTCAAGTTATTCTGGACCAAAACTAACTCAGGGTAGTTCAGGAATTAAAGCGCAAAGTTAGAATACATTAAGTCACTTGTGGACCATAAAATTAAATTAAATTGGCTTTACTATAATAAAGTAAAAAAAAAAGGTATGATCATTTCTTTAAAGTATTTATATATTCAGTTCCAAATTCTCTCCCTCCTTCCAACCATTGAAAAGGAAAACATGAGTCATTATACATATAAAGTAATGCAAAATATTTCCACATTAGCCATGTTGTGAAAAAATAAAGAAAAAATATACTTCAATTTTAATTCAGAGTCCATAATTTCTCTCTCTGTAGGTGGATAACAATTTTCATCATTTGTCCTTAGGAACTGTTGTGAATCATTTTATTGATCAAAATACCTGTCTTTCACAGCTGATTACCATTGCAATATTGCTCTTATTATATACAAAATTCTCCTAGTCTATTCAGTTCATTTTCTAGAATTCATATAAATCTTCCCAGGTTTTTTTTTAAGCCATCTCCTTCATTATTTTTTGCTTGAGTAGATTTTAAAGGAGAGTAGCATTCCATCATAGTCATATACCACAACTTGTTCAACTATTCTTCAATTGATGGGCATTCCATCCACTTTTAAATCTTTGTTATCACAAAAAGAAACTATATATATGTACACACATATATACATATATATGTACACACATATATATGTACACACATATATATGTACATATATATGTACACACATATATATGTACATATATATGTGTGTGTATATACATATATATTGTTCATCTGAGTCCTTTATTATTATGGTCTCTTTGGGGTACAGGCCTAGTAGCAGTATTTTTGGGAAAAAGCATTTCCCAGTTTCATAGCCCCTTGGCTATGTCCCAAATTGTTCTCTGGAATGGTTGCACCAGTTTACAAATCTACCAACAGTGCATTAGTATACCCATTTTCCCACATGCCCTCTAGTATTTGTCATTTTGCATAATAGTATAATATTGCATACTAGTATTCCATTACATTGGGTTTTACTTAAATCCAATGGTGGTGGGATTTTATTTAAAATTTTTAAATTGATTTTTTCTATCACTATTGATATTTTCTATATTTCAAAGTATTCCTCAATTTCTTTTATGTTCTCAGCTTTTGTAGCATATAACATTTTATGATAGGTTGTGATTATTATTTTTACTTACTTTGGTTTTATTGTGATATTACCTCACTCGTTTCTTACTTTGTTTATTTAATTTTCTGCCTTCTTTTTAACTGTATTGACTCTTAGTTTAAAAATTGCATTATTCTTTTCAAAGAAGCAACTTTAGTTTCATTTATTATTTCTAAAGATTCTCCCTCTTTAGTTTATCTCCCTGTTTTTAAAATGTATCCCTATTTTGTTCCTTAATTTTATTTATTTTTATATTTTAAATATATATTTAGTTCATTATTTTACTCTTTTTATTTTCTTTATGTGGGTTAGTAGGGATATAATTTTTTCCCCTGAGAAATATATGTACTCTATCCCAGAAATTTTGGTGTGTGTTTTCATCATTACCATTTTATTTCACATTATTGTTAATTATTTCTATAATTTGTTTTCAATGAACTAATTACTAAGACTTCATTTTTAAGTTTCTGTTTAAGTCTGTATCTTTTGCCCCAGAACTGATTACTATTTTTACTGTATTATTGTCTAATAAGAATGAATTTACTTTTCCATATTTTTATATTTAGCTGAAATAATTCTTTTCTCTAATACGTTGTCATTTTAAAAATAAAAATTTCATGTAGTGCTGAGAAATAAGCATATTATTTAGTTCTACCATTTATTAAAGTTTTTGTTGTAGTTTTGTTGTTGAATCATTTTTTTCAGTTGTGTTCAACTCTTTGCAATCTGACTTGGAGTTTTCTTGGCAAAAATACAGGAGTGGTTTGCCATTTCCTTCTTCATCTCATTTTTCTATAGTTGAGGAAACTGAGTCAAATGGGTTTAAATGACTTGCACAGGGTCACACAACTAGCAAATATCTGAGACCAGATCTGAATTCAGGAAGCTGTGTCTTCCTAACTCCAGGCTCTGCACTCTATCCTGCACCACCTCACTACCCAAGAAAATTAGAAGGTCTTTACATATAAGGGACCAGATGAATATGTTTTTCTTGATCATGCATTCTTTGAATATTGTGCTGTTTGCTTTTCTTCCAAATTATCTTTCATTTTCATGTATTTGTGTACTCAATCAATTGTTTCCCCAAACTTTTTTGTTTTTGTTGTGACACCACTGTAGACTCATTTTTTATCTTGCAAAATACTTCTGCTTTGCAGGCCATCAGTTCTGCTTTCACAATTGTTCTCTTTTAAATCATTTGGCAAAATCCTGTTAGAGTTCCATGCTATCTTCTGAATCCACAAGGTCCTCCACCTCATCAGTGTTGATGGGGTTTTTGTCGTTCTTGTTGTTCCTTTGGTTTTTTTTTTGTCATACTTATTCTAAGAAGCTGTAGCACCAAAGCAATACCCACACTGAATATGAATATGCCGGCATAGTTCTGAATCGCAAAATATTACAGACTCTTTTCATTGTAGGCTACACCAAAACATTTATTCAAACATCTGAAAGCCAAATCCATCATAGCAACTAATAAATCTATACCTATTATCAATGCAGGGGGCACCCACATCCCCACGCTTTTGCTCTGTTAGAGCCTTCTCACAAACAAGGGCAAAAGTACTTCCTCTCTCACTCACACTAGCTGCTGCTCTGTCTCTCTCTCTCTGTCTCCCAGCTCTGACTGCTCTGTCTTACTTCCTCTTAGCTCTGCTCCATCCTTCCTACTCCACCCCCTCCTGCTCCACCCATTCAGCAAGCTCCTCCCACCACTGGCTTATGTGACTCAGACTTCCGTGTGACTCAGACAGGTCACAAGGGCCTATTAATGGTTGGGAAAGATGTTCAAATTGTATTAACATTACATTCACAATACTCCCATTACATTAACAATACAGAAGCTTAGGTCTTTTACCTACTCCAGAGGCCATATTTCCTTTTCTTACTATATTTCTCATTGGTTTATCCTTCTTATGCTCAAATTCTTTAATTGAATTTGTTTCTTATGAGATCTTTTGTAATTTTTCTTTACCTACCTTGCAGGGTTTTTGTGTAGATTGCATGACATAATATTTGTAAAGTGCTTAGCATGCTGCCTGGTATTTAGTAAACATTATATAAATGCTTAGTATGTAACATATATAAACATTGATTATATAATTCATGAATAAAATATAATAGATACGTTTGCACAATATGCATATATAAATACATATGTATGTGTATGTATATATGCAAATATGTACATATGCACATATACATGTATTTTATATTAATTGCATGTGTGTGTGTATATACATATACACTCTGTGATTTCAACCTATTCAGAATTCCTGATGAGGAAATTGTCCCTAACAATGCAGATCAACACCTGCCCTACAACTTCTACTTTGAGACAGTTGTCTGAGGCTACTGTGAAACTATGTAGCTTGCCTAGATCTATATAACTAGAATATTTTATGGACAGAACTTACCCCTTTAATAATGGGAAAGGTTATATCACTTAATGTATAAAGTTCTTTGAAGGTTTGGTAATTTAGCAGTTTTTCATATTTGCCCAATCCTGGGTACTCATTTATAAAGACCCCTCTAATTTTCTATTAGCTTCTACTTATTTCCCATGATGTTCTTGACCACATATAACATATATTGCAAGTGGTCCTCTGAAATGCCTAGCTCCCTTAGGTAGTTTCCCACAACTTGATGGTGACTTGGGGAAAGGAATGAAAGAGAAAACCATAGTTCAAGTAAAATGTGGTATTTAGTGTAGAGGAAATGACTGAGTAGTTATAAGAAAACTTCTCATTGGGCAGAATGATAGATGGTTCAGTCTCCCCCTCTGCATTTGGATGGTGGTGATAAGTAAAAGACAGATTAATTTTTACTAGGAATACAATAAATAGAAAATAATAAAATCATTTCACAAACTTGAGACTCTAACTTGATATGAGAAAGTATAATGATAGTGGAAATCTTCTTTTACATATAACCTAACCAATATGCTAGGATATGTATGAACTATATTGGTCATTTCATCAACACCCCCTCAGAGGGAAGGGTTCTACCCTAAAGTATTTGGGTGCTACAGATGATCTGTGAGGCCTCTGCAAAGTAAATCAATGTATGGAATAAAATGATGCTAGCAGTTCATGAATGCCAGAAATTCTTGAAAGCCAGTTTTGGGTGTGGGTATCCCCTTCTTCAACATGTATTTGATGTCTTATGAGTCCTTCTGTTCTTAACCTTATATTAGCTAGTATATGTCCCACGGACTGTACCTTCTCCTGCTGAAATTTACATTTTGTAAGTTTTTGGATAGGTGGCTTTGGCACAGCCCTTGAAGGCAAATAAAAATGCCATTGAAGTACATTTCTTCAGTATACCCTGAAAGACTGAGTTTATGAAATGCTAAAAGAAAAAAAAATCACAGAGATGCAAAGTCTGAATGGCATGATCCTAAACTCACACTGTCATTGAGAGAAGTCTGAAAACCTTTTTTTACATTCAGGCTGATACTGAATATGAATAAAGCTGCAGTCCCTCTAAGGATATCCTTTACTGAACAAAACAGCCAGGTGCCCTTATTGGAGATAACGGTCAAACTCTAAAGTTTTTGAACCATAGTAGTATAGTTGATCTAATAGTAATAAAAGAGCTTTAGGTTTTTTGTTCTTTTTATTAACTTTTTGTATACCAGAGTTATAATTGAGGACGTGGAGGGATGGATGGGATTTTTTCATAGTTTACTGACGTTTTACCTAGAATTTTCAGTTCTATTGAGGGAATAACCAGGTAATGGTCATACCTTGAACTAAATTATTCACAAAATTCCATGATTTCTGACTGGAAAGGGAGAGGGAGGGATACTCTCATCCTGATGGCACTATGTCCTGCTTCTCTTGACATTTGGGTGACAGTGATTCAAATTCTAAAAAGATAGCTTGGCATGCGATCTCTTGCCTATTTTACTAGTTGTTCCATAGATAATAGATGCCATAGCATCTAGGACAGTAAGAAATACCTGAAAAGTACTGAGTCAAACACCTGATACTCAGGAGCACTGGAAACATGAAAAATGCATACCTAGAGTGAAATACTATTCCCCATCACACATGTACTATGGTATATGAAGCCTAGTTTTTGTCCATTTCTGTCCAGTCTTTGATGGCTTCCACTATCACCACGTTTGTTTTATATGATAAATGGCATGTGTAAAAACGTGGAGAAAGCCTGGACGTTTAATATATATCTTCATGTAGTTTCCTATCAAGGGACAATAATGGTGGGAAGCTTTGGTAATAAACTTGGGACATATGAATGATTTGGTTCTGTGTACACCCCAATTGTTGTAGAATTCTGACTCCTTGATTCCTTGATCAGGTATATGAGCCAAGAAAATTGAGGGACGGGGCAGTTCTGTCAGAGGCAGTTTGGGTCAGAGATGAGATATGGAATGGAGATTGGAAGAAGTTGATGTAGCTCTAGAAGAGCTGGTTTTCCTAATAGGGGAAACTGTTAATGAATTTTAACTTTTAATTAATGAACAATGGGCAGTTTCTTGGACTGCTCTCTTTCTTTTTCATATCCTTTCTTGTCTATATTCTTATAAATTTGAGATTCATAATTTTGCAATACTCTATAAATCTCTACAAACACACTAAGATGTATGTATGCATGTATGTGTGTACGTATGTATGTATGTGGCATTTATAAAACAGATACAAGGTAATGTTGGAGGAAAAATCAGCTAGTAGCTGCAGTGTGGGGTGCTCAGGAAAGGCCTCCCATAGAATGCGGTGCTTGAGATGAATCTTGAAAGAATTCAGGGTTGACAAGGAAGAGAGAAAAAAAGCATTGAAGACAAGAGGGAAAACCAGTGCAAAAACACATAGATGGGAAATGGAGTATCAGGTGTGTGAGAAACAGTAAGCAGGCCACTTGGGCTAACCCTCATAGGATCTTTTTAAAGTGGTGATTGATGGAATTATTTCTATTTCTACTTTCTCCTCTTGTTCTAATGCTTAAAGTCAATATTCCTTATTTCTTGTATTATTGTATCAAAACTCTTTTTTTATCATACCTTTCAGTCAGTCCTATTATTTTTATGCTTTCTCCTGATCTATTCTCCAAATCTGTTCTTTTTCTTATGTTTCACTTTCTTTTCTATATTTTCAGTATTTACATTTTGTTTAATTATTTCTTGATCTCTTATAATTTCGCTGGCTTCACCTTACCTAATTCTAATATTCAAGGTGTCATTTTCTTCCTTAAGATTCTGGCTCTCCTTTTCTAATTGACTTTCCTGTCACAATGTTCTTGTTTTTCTTGGATTATTCTTTGTTTGTTTGTTTTTTTAGTTTTTCCTCCATCTCTGTCATTTGACTTTTAAAGTCTTTTTAAAGATCTTCTATGAATTCTTTTTGGACAGGTGACCATCTGACTTTAATCTTTGGGGGTTTCTTAACTTCAATATTCTCCTCTGAAGATGAACCCAGGTCTTCTCTATTCCTATAATAGCTTTCTATGGTTGGATTCTTTCTCCTTTGCCTGTCTATTTTTGGTGGTAATAGCTTAATTTTTGTAATCATCTCTAGCCCTGGGGTATAGAGGATGGTGCCTTTTGCCCCAGATCTTCAATTCTTCCCTCTAGCCTGGAACCAAAGACAAACCTCCAACCTCTTGTAAGCACCCACAGTCAGGGGCTTTCTGTCCCACTGCTTCTGTGCTCACCAGGTGTGCACAGCACAGGTGGGTCTGGCATTCTTTGTCAGCAGAGGTTCCCTCAATCTTCCCTGGCCCAAATGCCCTACACCCCTTCCTATCCCAGGGGTAAAATTTCCTGTGGCTGTAGCAGTGACAGCCTCTCAAACCAACTAACCCCAGGGCTTGGTACTTGTTAAAGCAGACCCTTGCCTGGAGGTGTTTGCTCTTCACCGGGATAAAACCTCTTCCTGAGATTTTTCTTCTGATCCCAAATTGTCCCAGGAAGACCCCTGTTGTGCCACTATTCTTGTTTATTTTTACATGCACTTTGTTCACCCTAAGGTGCTTTTTTATCTCTTTTGTTCCGGGAATATCTTGAGAGCTTGGAATTTTCTGACCTATTTGCCACCTTGCCTCAATCCTCCATGGGCTAAACCATTGAAATATGATGAGGAGTGTTGTGTTAGAAAGTAGAACAGACCAGGTTTTGAAAAGACTTAACTGCCAAAGGAGTTTATAAGTGTTCCTTAAAAATACCTAGGGTTTAAATGGAACACAATTTCAATAGGAATTAATTGTGTTACCTGGAAACCTATGATTTTAAGTGCATAAAAGAAGCATCATCTTGTCTAGAACAAGAGAGATGATAATTCTGCTCTGCCTTGTGAGATCACATCTCACCACCACATTTTAGGAAAGGCATCGAATAATTGGAGTATGTCCAAATCATAACAATAAAGATGCTGAGGGAATGAAAGCCATGTCATAAAAGTTCAATTGAAGGAACTGGAGGAAAGTTGACTTAGGTGGGACACTTAAGAATTTAGAAGTCTCATAAAGAATATTAGACTTGTTTTTACTTGTCATTTGAATATAAAAGGTAGAAATGGAAGAAAGGAAGTTTTCAGCTTAATAAAAGGGGAGAAATTAAAACTCTCTAACAAAGAAAGCTTCCCAAATATAGAATAGACCACTTCAGGTGGTAGTGAGTTCCCCAGTCGAGAGGCTAGAAGAAGTGTGTTCCTCATTACTTAGGCTCTTAGAGTAGATAATTCTCATTCTAGCTCTATGATTTGGTGATTTAATGAATGTCCTTTTTCAGAGACTCCTTATCTCTTGAGAATCTGGCTATGAGATCCTCCTTATTGTCTTCAGGAACTTTGTGAAATGTTTTTATCCTAAGTCTTAGTCTAGGCACAGGGGTGCAAAACTTGTAGCCTTGAGGCCACATGTGGCCCTCCAGACCCTCAAGTATGGCCCTCTGATTGAATGTAAACTTCACAGAGCAAGAATGATTTGGTTCATTCAGAGGGCTGCACTTGAGGACCTAGGGGGCCACATGTGGCCTCAAGGCTGAAGGTTCCCAACCCCTGGTAGGGAATACTATTCCTAGTGTTCCTTTCCTTAACCATTATGAATTGTTAAAATGAACACTTCTCCCAATTCCTGATGCTTTTTCTTTGCCAACCAGTTCCTCTTTGTTCATCAGAATTAATTTCAGAGTATTATTTCCCTTTGTTGCAAACCTCAGTTTTGTCATTTGCTTTTTCTCCATTGGTTTATAATTTCTAATAGAATCAAACTTTGGTGTCTTTCATCTAGTACTGATGAGTCATTCCCATGGGGAAATAATATAGAGAGGTAGAATGGGAAATTTCATAATGAATGATATAATTGTCTATCCAAAGGGCATACATTTTTTTAAGTTACATTTGGAAAATTCTGCTGACTGCAAAAGGAAAAGGTTTTGTCTGTCTCCCTCCATTTTAAATTCAAGGGGTCCAATATAAGAGCAGTAGAGTTATGAGATATGATGAGCTCAGTATGTCGTTGGCTTAGAATTAATGGTCACAGTCTTTAGTATGATATAAGCTACAATGAATGTGAAATTCATAAAACTATCAAACACAATGATACATGCATGTTTGAGAGATATTTCATCCCAAGGGATGGAAATAAAAATAATTTAATTAAATGTGAATGATTTTTATCATTATCAGAGTAGAGAAAGAAACAGAAAGGGAAGTTTGAAAAAAAAATCTGCTAGTACTGCTAGGCTTCCTCTATGGTTGAATTGCATCTAGGAGCAATAACCTTAGTAATTGCATGTGATATTCTGTGACAGGAATTTAGTTTAGTTTTTTATAAGCTCTGGGAGGCTCTCCAAAATGTAAGGTCTGAGGATACGCTTTCTGAAAAGCTTGAGTTTTCCCTTAATAATTGCTCTAATACATGTAAAGAAAATTTACTGATTCTGGCATACAGTACTTTGCTGGTTATAGGACAGATAGCTCCTTCTCTGTTATGTAAGAAGCAGCCAAGTCTGTCTTAGTAATTTCTCACCAAATGCTTGAGTCATAATGAGCATTATGAGTACAAAGAGGAACTGGCTGCTGGGATGAAAATGACTGGAATTTTGAGGGGGAAGGGACCATTCCATTTTATACATTGTATTAGAGAAGGAGAACATAAACAGTCACATAGTCTGACACAACCCTGAGATTTAGGTAGAACACATTTCAAAAGGTTCAGAAAAAGGACAAGTAGGATTTTGTGAACTAAAATTTGAAAGGGCAAGCCAGTCTAGGAGGGATGGAAACTCTCCAGAATGAAACTCTGAAGAGACAGAAAAAAAATTCAATAGAGAAAAAGGGGGAATTGTTTAAAGAAATTGATGTGGACACATGGGAACTGATTGATGAACATTTTTAAAAGATGACCATTTAAAAGATGAAAGCAAGGGAAGGCAGTAAGTTATGAATATAGAAGCTTAATGTGTTCCTGTATGAATACTGGCTGACATACTAAAGGGAAAGGTTTTTTTAATTGTTTTCTTTCTGCTGATGTTGTTCCCATTGTACACTGTTTGTCTGGTGCTGCTTAGCTTACTTCGAGGTTGCTTTGCTAGTCTAGAAACCAAGTCTTGGATGACCTCACCTTTTCATTATGCAATATCATTCTTCCCTCTTCCCTGGCACTGGTGGTTGCCTCATTCACCCATTACATCTACATCTAGGTCCATTCTTCAGCTTCAGTTTACTTTCCAGCTGCCTAATTAGACTCCAAGCCCACAAATATCCCATTGCTCACTGAGAATTGCTCCTTCTCAGTCTCATTTGCTGGATCTTCCTCATGCAGGGCATGCCTAATAACCATAGGTATCTCTCAAGGCTGTTTCTCTTTTCACTCTAGGCACTTTCAGTTGGTGATTCCATGACATCCCATAGGTTCAATCATTTTCTCTGATTCT
Source organism: Trichosurus vulpecula (assembly GCF_011100635.1). Classification (NCBI taxonomy): domain Eukaryota; kingdom Metazoa; phylum Chordata; class Mammalia; order Diprotodontia; family Phalangeridae; genus Trichosurus; species Trichosurus vulpecula. The sequence continues at coordinate 205,735,672 of NC_050574.1, read as the reverse complement.
CGATTCTATTTACCTGATCCTAACATCTTTCTTGGTCTCCAGTCTCACATTGCCAGTTGCCTATTGGACATATCTAACTAGATGTCATGTAGACACCTCAAACTTAATATGTCTGAAACATAACTCATTCTCTTTACCCTCCTGAAACTCTCTTCTATTCAAAAATTTCCTATTATATGTGAATATAACACTATCCTCCCAGTTATCTAAGTTCATTACCTCAGTGTTATCTTTACTTCTTCATTTACAATCACCCCATATATTCAATCTATTGCTAAGTCTTATCATTTCTAATTTTACAGATTGTCTTTTACATGACTCTTCTTCCCACTTGCATGGCCACTGATGACATAGAGGCCCACGTAATCTCTGGACTAATGCACAAACCTTCTGATTGATCTTCCTATCTCAGTTCTCTCCCCACTTCACTCTATCCTCCACTCAGCTGCCTAATTAATCTTCATAAACTGTAGATATGACTATGTAACCCCACCCCCTTATTCAATAAATTCCAAGGACCCTCTATTACCTCTAGAATAAAAAAATCCTCCATTTGAAATTTAAAGCTCCTCACTTATATTTATAGTTTTCTCTAACTTTACTTGGCTCTACCTACTCTAAAATCTAGGATCCAGTGACATTGCCCCCTTTACTGTTCCCCACATGCAACACATTGTCACCTGACCCCATGCATTTTCATTGGCTATGTCCCCTTTTGGAACTGCTCTCCATTCTCACCTCCACATTCTGGCTTCCCTGGATTCCTTTAAGATTTAGATCAAGTCTCACCTTCTGATGAAGGCCTTTCCCAGTCACTCCTAATATTAGGTCTTTCCTCTGAAATTGCCTCCTATTTATACTGTGCGTATCTTTTATGTATTTAATTGCTTAACATTGTCTTCTCCTTTAGGAGATGAGCTCCTAACAATCAGGATCAGTATTTTGGCTTTTCTTTTTAAATGATTAGGAAAACATATGAAACATAGTTCTTAATAAATACTTTATGATTGACTGCCTGACATTTCAAAAAGGACCACAGATATTAAAAAACTTAATTCTTAAAAAAAAACTTTGGGTTAAAGAAGAAATTATAGAAACAATAATTTTTAGAGAAGATCATAATAATAGACATATAAAAGGATTTTGAATATAGTCAAAGTAGACAGTATGGAAAAATGCATATACATAAACACTTTCATCAACAAAAGAACAGGTAAATTAAGTGGGTTTACAACTAAAGACCTCATGAAAAAAATTTTAAATAACCCAATTTAACAGCAAAGTGAAATTAAAAAAATGATTAACAAAAATGATAGCAAAAAGACTGAATCAATAAAAATCAGTAGAAACTTTAAAAGATAAAGCATGAACAAATTTGACGAAAAATTAAAAAAAAATAAATTAACGGTATCATGAAATGAAAATATAAAAATTCACAGAAGCAAAGGAAAACAAATAAAAGAATTATACATTATTTTGCCCAACTACAAATCAATAAAACTGGAAACTTGAATGTAATAGATGAATATTTCCAAAAACATAAAATGTTAAACTTAATAGAGCAGAAGAAAAATTTAACTAACCCAGTCTCAGGAAAATAAATTAAAATATTTGAAAATAAACTCCCAAAAGGAAAAAAAAAAGATAAGTTTAAAGAAAATTCCACTAATTATTTCAGGAGCTTAACTGTTCTTATATTATATAATTCTAATATTATATAAAGCATGTATAAAATTGGAAAAGAAGAGATACCACCAAATTTCTTTTACGATACAAATATGGTCTTGATAGCTATACTGGGGAGAGTAAAAATAAAGAAAGAGAGCACCAATGACATTAATGGAAATATTTTAAATAATATATTAGCAAAAATGTAGCAAAGATATTGCTACAGCTACAAAAGAACAACAAAAAGAATATAATTATATAAATATATGTAGGAAAAGCTTTTGACAAAGTGTAATATCCATTTCTGTTTAAAACAATAGAAAACATAGGAGTAATAGGAATAGGAATATTTCCTAATCTTGGCAAGACTCCTTCTAAAACTAAGAGCCAACATTATATTTAATGCCAAGTAAATGACTTTCCCATAATGTCAGGGTTAAAATACTACAATTTGAGATAGTGTGAAAAATGCTAGGTACAGCTATAAGACATGAAAAAAGGAAATTGATTGGACAGGCAAAGTCAAAGAGGAAAAAGAATTATCACTTACTACAGATGATGTTATGTTTACTGAGAGAATAAATTAAAAATTAAGTTTACAAATGGTTTCAGCAAAGTTACAGAACATAAAATAAACCTCCAAAAATCACCATGACTTTTAAACATTAAGAAAAACTGGGAAGGATAGATTAAAAGCTACATTTAATTAAAAATGATTACAGAAATGGGTAAGTGTTCATTTACAAAAACTATTAGGAAAACTGTATAGCAGTTTGGCAGAAATTAAGTTTAGACAAACACCTCACACCACATACCAAGAAAACTTCAAATAGATACATGAGTTATATTTAAAAGGTCATATCATAAACACATTAAAGTATTAAGGAACAAATTGCTGACCAGATCCATGGATAAGATTTGGATCACATAAAATGGAAAAACCTTTTTTCTGCACTAAGATAACCAAATATAGCTAAGACTGAAAGGGAGTTAACTTAAAAAAATCTTTGTTTAAGATTTTTGTGATAAAGGGCTTATTTCATATGTATATATATATATATATATATATGTATATATACATGTATGTACACATATACACATTATATATGTGTGTGTACATATATATATACATATATATATGTATGTGTGTGTGCATGTGTGTGTGTGTAATGACTCAAATTTAAAAGGGCAAAATATATTAAATAGATGATAAATGGTTATAAAAATGGAGTTTTATGAGAAATAAATCCAAGCTATCAATTACCATAGAAAAAATAAAATCTCAAGAAGACAGCAATATAATAATGGCAATAGGATTCAGAGTCTCAGTTTCAATTTTGAATAAGTCTACCAGAAAGATTAATAAAAAGAAAATAGAGCACTGAATGAAATGCTGGAGAAATGGATTATAAATGTCATATCTTCTAAATAAGAGTGCTAACTAATGTGTATATTTCTCAGCACCACATGTAACTTTTACAAAAACTGAACAAGCATTAGGCCACAAAGACATTGCAAACAAATGTGAAGAGGAAGAAATAATAAACATTTCTTTACAATTCATAATGTAATAAAAATAGTAATAAGTTCAAGGTTCACAAAGAAAAGAAACAGAACCAAATAGAGACTTAACAATGAAATCTTAAATAATTAGTAGGTCAATAAAAAAAATCAAAGAAACTAATAATTATGTAAAAGAAAATTATAACTATGAAATAACATTCCAAAATTGCTGGGGTATATCTAAAGCAGTTCTCAAGGGAAAATCAGATCCCCACAAACATACACTAACATCATAGTAAATGAGAGGATTAATTAAATCAATACACATTTAAAAAACAGAAAAAAAAAAACTAAAATGAGTCCTAATAGGAAATATTGAAAAAGAAACATTATTAAACTGGAGACAAAATATAGAAATGATAAATAAAGCTAAAAGTTTGTTCTTTGTAAAGAATATTAAAATTGATAAGCCTTTAAGCAACCTGATTAAAAAGAAGACAGCTTAAAATCAAGTCAACAGAATAACAAATAAAAAAGTGAAATTACAATGAAAGTAGAAGAAATGAAAAATAATTTTTGCAACCTACTATGCACATTTACAGGCTAGCAAAACTGAAAACAGAAAATAAATAAAAATCTTTTCAAAAATTTAAAATATCCAAACCAAAGATAAAATAAAGATATTAAATAATTCAGTCTCAGAAAAAATAGGATTACATGCAAAGGATTAAAGATAAAAATCCCTAATCCTGATGCATTCACTGGATAATTTACTATTTTAAAGAACAATTGTCCATTCTGTACTAAACAAATTATTCTTGAAAAATGAGAAACAAAGTGCTAAACTGGGTACCTTATATGAGCAAATATGGTTTTTCTCCAAATAATTACAAATAATTTATTTCAAGGATAATTTAATAGAAAATTATATATAATTTGCATAAATGCAAATCTACACTTTCTTAACAGAGATGGCAAAACAGGAATAAATAAGGAAATTAAATCAGCCACAGTACACAACAAGACACAGTTGTGTCATGCACAATAGAAAGGTTTTACACAATATTAATCTCAGGTTAATAGAAGACCAATCTCCATTCAATATTGTCATCCTGTAGGATAGGTTGCTGTAGCATCTGTATCTGTTTTATTCACATTTTCTAATATAATTGCTTGTAATCCTTTCAGTTATTACCACACCCTTTGGATGATTTGTCATTTGTGCTTTTTTTGACTGCTAGAGTCTACATATCACTGTCCATATCTATATCCATAGTTCTCATTGTTATACCCACCATATGATCACATGATATATAGTTAAAATTGCCTGATCACCCCATAGGTACTTTTCCAACTTACATACTTTTGATCATAATAGTTACTAAATCATCAGTTGTATTTTTGGTCTTGACTTTTATCACCACATCTAATAGCACCCTCATCCACCAGCTAGAGCTTCCCCATCTTTTTCAGTTGTTACAATTACTACTTGTGTGTCCCTTCGGCTTAGGAAATTTTGGTTCCATACTTCCTTAAATCAAATTGATGTTATCTGTTTTCTAATAATTTCTTTACCAGTTTTTCATCTGTGTATATGATAAACCATTTTCCTCTTTTTTCATTTGTTTTTGTGTTCATTGGAAGTTCAATAAGTCTAAATGTTCCAAAATATTATTTGATTTGTTTTTCAGATGAACCTGGACTCAATCAATGGACTTTGGGGGGAATGGTCTTTCCTCTAAAAGCTTTGGTCCTTTTGGAGTGTATCAACTTTTCATCCAATTTTTTAAAGTTCCAGGACCTTATCAATATGAATAGCACATTTGAAAAACACAAATTCAACTCCCTTTCATCTTCCAGGGACTGTATCTGTTTTAATTGTACAGTCTATATCCTTTATGAAATAAGGTGAGTATTCAGTCAGCTCTTGATCATATTTTAGCTTAATCCTCCAATAAACATTTTACCATTGCTTTATTGGTTCTTTTTTTGCATTGGTAAACTTCTCAATGTTTCTGTATTTATTCAAATTCTCTATGGCAATGGGACTGTTAGCTTTGAGATGATGGCAGGGAGAGGGAGTCACCAGGCCAGTGTTGTATCAAGCAAGATTTAAAACAGGTTATGCCTGCAACCTTGACTGATACAGTTCTTATATCTAAACAAGAGAAAGATGAAGGAGAAATATAGACAGACATCTTTAATAAATATCAATTCAAAAGCTGTAAATCAAATACGATTATATAGACTATAGTGATTAATCCAAGAAATCATTAATTATGAACAAGTTGTATTTGTATCAGAGATATAAGGATGGTTCAATATTAATAAAAAAATCAACATAATCATAATAAAAGCCAAAATGTATGATTAATTCAACTAATACAATGAAACCTTTGAAACAGTTTAACACTTATTTATGCCAACAATCCTACAAAATACAAGCATAGAAGGAACTTTTTTAACATCACAAAAAGTATGCACATAAAAAAGAAAAACAAGAACCTTACGCAATGCGGACATACTAGAACACTTTCTAGTAAATATGAGAGTGAAGCAAGGATTCCCAGTATCTCCATTATTATTTGATATAGCTCTATAGATACTAGAAATAGACATCAAAGAAAAGCAAGAAGCTAATGGCATAAGGATAGATTAAAAAGAAGCTGATGATATGATAGTTAACTTGGTAAATCGTAGAGAATCAACAAACATAATCAATGAGACAATAAGTAGTATCAGCAATGTTTTAGGCTACAAAATAAACCCTCAAAAATCATCTGCATTTCTCTATAACAATAACAAAACATAAGAAGCAATAATAGACAAGGAAATTCCATTTCAATAACTATAAAATAATATCTGACAATAAGCCAACCAAAAAACCCCACAAAATTTATATAGATTCAATTACAAAGATCTAAAGGAAATAGTAAACAGCTTAAATAACCAGAGGTATTACAATATCATAAGAATAACATTACTATTAAAATTAATTTGTGCTTTTAGTACCATAGCAATTAATTGATCAAAGGAATACCTTATAGAAATTGATAAAATAATAACAATTTATTTGAAAAAATCTAGAATATCAGGGGAAATGATAAAAAATGTACAGATGAAGAAGCAAAACATTCTATATTCAAATTTAAAAATAAAGAGGCAGATCAATGAAACATCTTAGTCAAAAGATAAACTGAAACAACAAAACTCAATAACCCAGGGCTCAATAAAGTAGAAACACCAATTTCCTGGGAAAGAACTCCTTATATAATAAACAAACATACAAACAAAACTTCTGGGTCAACTGGAAAGCAGGTTAGCAGAAATTGGGCTTAGATAAGCAACCTATATCTATTGTGCAATATATTCTAAATTAATATCTGACTTTAATGTTAAAGATCATACTATTAAATGATATATGATATATTCTTAAGTAAATATGAAATAAGGTAAATTACAAAAAATGTGATAAATGATTACATGAAATTGAAAACTTTCTATTCAAATAAAATTAATGCATCTAGGGATAAGAAGGGAAGCAGTAGAATAAAAAAACTAATATTTGTATCAAGTTTCTCTTATGAGTTTGCTATCCAAGATATATTTTAAAATGACATATGTTAATGTATATACACATGTGTGTGTTTGAAGCCAAAAGCCATTCCCTAGTAGATAAGCTGTCAAAAGATGCAAAAATATAGTTCTCAAAAGAACTATAGGAATTAAGGAATACTTCAAATACCTAGAAATAAGAGAAATGCAAATCAAAACAATTCTGAGTTTTTCCTTCATCACCCCGTAAATTGGCAGACAAGATAACAGGAATACTGTTGGAGAAATTGTGGGAATATAGGCTCACCAGTGCATTGCTGGTGGAGCTATGAATCTGTATAATTTTTAAAGTAATTTACAATCATGTAAATAAAGCAAAATATTCATACTCTTTGATTTGGAGATTCTACTACTAAGCTTAAACACCAGTAGGACTTTGAAAAGAAGAAAGTTCCTATATACACCAAAATATTTTTAGCAGTACTTTTTGGGATAGCAAAGAATTCAGTGAAAAGTAGATGTCAATCAACTAGGGAATGGCTAAACAAGTTGTGGTACATGTATATGTTAGAATATCACTGTCATATAAGTTGTGACAAATGTGATTAATAAGATATATATAGAAAAATCAGCATGAACTAATGTAGTGCAAATTAATTAGAGGCAAGACAAAAGTTATAAAATAATTTCAATAATTTAAATGGAAAATGGAGGAAAAACAAAATTTAATGTTGCAAGATTATGCAGATCAGCTACGACTTGAAAAATAAATATAAGAATAAACTCCAATCCCAGCTGTTTTAAGAGGTAGGAGGTCCCTATGTCTTGCACACTGTATATATTTTCAGACTTTCTTTGATGCATTAATTAGTTATACTGCTTTTCCCCCTCTTCCTTCTGTGTCTTTTAAAATAGTAAAGATAGATGGTGGAGTGCTGGGAGAAAATTTTTGTGATAAAAAAGATACCAGTAAAACCTTATTTATTACAAAAACCAAAATGAACATTGTCCCTAGAGGACTGGATTCAATCCTTCTTCTAACCCCTAATTTTATTAGCAATGTACCTTCACAAGACAATTTACCCTTCTGGGTCTCAGTTTCCTCATCTGTAAAATGAAGAAGTTGGACCAGAACTTTATTAACTCTAGATCTGTCATCACGTTATTCTTTGAGTTTTTAACCTTGACATTTAGGATATGAAGCTTTATTTTTAACTGTAAGAATATGCCAGTATGTCTCTCTAAATTTACAAATACTGAATTCTGTATAAAAGTAAGCATATCAAAAAAGTATTTTTATTTGCTTTCCATATTCCTATGACTCTGAATTTACAATACCTTCAAAAAGGAGAAATTTTGAATTCATTAATTCTTATAAAACAGGACTTTCCTAAGTCGATTTGTAAATTGGTATGGAAATTGGAAAGTAATTTCACATTGTTTAAGTGAAACTTTGTTGTTGTTTTCCATATTCCCCACCATCTGCTACATCCTCCAGTGTCCAGTTGATAGCTGTACAAAGCAGCTATGGTGGATAGATCTGTGATTGACATAAATGCTAATTTCAAACCAAGTTACTTCCATTAAATTTATAGCAAAATGACATGAAAGGCCATGTTTGATGAGGATCAGCTTCAGAAGAAACCACAGCTCATGAATAATACCATCCTATAAAGAAAAATGTAGATAATAAAAATGTAAAAAGAGAGGAAAGTTAACATCAGTGTTTGATATGGTATTCTATTAACTGATGTAATGGAAATAAAGGGAACATTTTTTAGGAAATAATTTGTATGAGAAAATGGCTTGCTCTTCATAAGTTGTCCATTTTCTTAATTTAGTACAATTGCACCCAAAGAAAAAGAATTTCATTAAGCAGGTTCTACTGCACAGTTTGCAAACTTTGAGAGCATCGTGGTATCTTGTTGATTGCAATTTATTTTATTAGTGCTGGGTTGGTCTTTGATTTAAAAAAACTCTCTGATAATAAATCATTTTACATTCCACTTCTTTTTTTTAAAGGAAGACAGCATCCATATTCTATACCGATTGAAGAAGTCTGTCATATAGTTAAATATCAATATCCTCTGTGAATGGCAGGGTATAAACTGATCAACAGAATTTTAAAATATCAGTTGATAGTAATCTTTTTTATTGGCACCCTTTACCAGGTCACTAAACTGGGAGATAAATCACAATGACTTATTGTTATTATAATAATTCAATATTTTACTAAAACATTGTTAATATAATACACAATAACTCCTCCTATACTGAAATGAATTAATATGGCTTAAAAGTTCCTAGCTTCCAAAGAATAATTTGCTGGGAGAATATAACTGAATAAATAAAATTGTGAGATACATCTAAAGTCTTATATGTCATTGGTGACTATTACAAAAGTCTAGATATTGAGAATTCTGTGGATCTTATTACAGGCTGGAAATGAAGTAATCAGCTTCACTACCACTGTTTTTCAGAATTTCTTGGTCATTGGGATGAATAAAAGGTGGTAGATCTTTAAATTATACTGAGACTCATTTGATGAACTTCCATTTCTTCTAGGAGGTACTTAGCCTCAAATATTCTTAACCTGTAGCTTTCTTTGTGTTACAGGTAAGTCCTTACTAAAAAAGAATTATAGTTATGTTTTTAACACAGTGATTTTTTCTGACAGTATACTGAAGGACAAGTGTTCCGGGCCTCGTTAGAGCTGAGCCCTGTTCTCCTCGGACCTCCAGGCCCAGGGGCCTGCTGAGATAGATTCAGGGCTTTGGGATGTGGGTGGAGCCAGGAGGAGGGGTCTCGCCTTTGTTGCCTCCCTGGCAATTCCAGGTCTTTGCATGTGCCCGGACCTGCCTGACCACGTGGAACTTCCAGTTCTCTGGCAGAGCATGTGGAACTTCCGGTTCTTTACCTGGACTGCCTGCCCGCAGGGAGCTTCGGGTAGCACGGGAAGAGAAGGGGAGGAGAGTAGGTGGAGTCTGGGCGGTCCTAGGACCCAGGTGTATTAGCTTTACCTGTCTTTCACCCACATAACCAAAGAGTGTACCTACGTCACTAAAGGTATAAATGTGCTGCTTGCTGAAATAATAAACGGAGTCATTCACCATCTTTTCAGCTCCCGCCCCATACATTGTCCATGAGATCAGGTCCTTTGCTTAGGCAGAGGCCTGGGGCTTGGGGGGGAACCCCAAGCATAGTTACGAGGCTTCCGAAGCTCATAACAGACAAGCACCCAAGCAACTCAGAAATTTAGATAAATTTGGTTTATAAAACACAAAATTTTTTTACTCCATTGTTATTCCCACAAAATCATGGGAGAGGGAAGAGACTCACTGTAATGTTTATTGGACCCATAGTCTCAAAATTATAGGAGAATAAGGATGGAAGTAATACAAGGAAAGTGGGTGCTGATGTAGTTGTAATCTATATCATCAGAGGGAATACTCACATTAAGGGAAAACAAAGATCCATTGGAATATTAGAATTTATATTTTTCTGTCTCTGATCTTTTTTTAGTGGAGTGTTAAAATGTTTACAGAATTTTAAACTTGTTCTTGGGATCACTGGTACCGTTGAAATATATTTTCAGCTGAAATAATGAAATCAGAATATCTTTTTCCTTGTGTGCCTCTTCATATGATGTCTTCTTTCTTGCCTTCTTTCAATACACTCTTGGGGTGAATAGTGCATCTTACACAACAATTCAACTGAATAATTCTTTTGCCTGTTATCGATGAAAGTAATTTTTAATTCAAGTGACCTGGATAATCTTCTTGTCCAGGGATTTGTAGTTTGTAGTATAAACAACTCTGATCAATGACCCTAAACATCTGATGCTGTATGCTTGCTGTAGAGAGCACGTATTAATGATGAGGAATATGCCTGGAAGAGAGACAGCAAATTTGTTGGGTGGTGATAAATAAGGCTATCTACATTGCCAAAATATTCCAAAGAAGCTTTTAGTTAGGGCAAAAATGAAAACTTTCTATTTTCTTCAGAGATTTCTTTAGACAAAATCATCCATGTTTCAAAATATAATTTATTTTGAAAGGATTAAGCATCATTATGAACTTCTAGGTGTGGAAGGCTAAGAAAAACATTGCTACAGATCAATGCTCACATTTTTCTTTGGTTAACATATTCTCTATTGTAGCAGTTGACTATGTCCAGTGTTTTCATTTGACTTTCTGTTTTCGAAAACCACCTTGTCTTTTGATTAACTCAGTAATAAATACTTACTATTTCCTGCCTTGACTCTGTTACCAAACAGTCAGTGATCTCAAGATGAAGCATTGTAACAATAATGTTGCTTGTGGCTTCTGTGGAGGTATAAGGCCAATAATATCAGCACATAGGAAGGCTGCTAGCAGAGGTTCTTTGATCGCTTTTCTAAGGAAAGCAACTTTAAGGGGTTAACAATCTCACTTTAATTAAACATACATATATCATTCACTCAGTTCAGGGGAAAAAGTCAGCACCTTGAACTTCAGAGAAAACACAAACAGAAATTACAAGCAGAAATTATATAAACAGAACAAATAACACAAATCAGCAGACAGGGCTTCTAATCATCTGTCCATAGCAATACATACATAGTTACCAGAGAGAGAAGCACCAACATCTGGGTTTTCAATGCTGGGGGTGGTGGTTCTTTAGTGGCTACCTAGAGTCTCGTCTGGCCAAATCACAGGAACAGTCTTCTAATGAGTGAGTCCTCAAAGCAAAATACTAACCTCAGAGTACATATACACTTCTTCAGGGTCAGAAGGCCTCACAACCAGGTGACTCAAACTCATGTGACTTAGGCTTTCTTGTGACTCAAGCAGGTCATCAAAGACTTTTGATTCAATCAAAGAATTTTGATTGAAACAAAGGAAAGGCTCAATCAATGTCACTTGATTGCCTTAGCTCTGAGAAGCACTCCAAAAGAAAAAAAAAACAGCAAAAAGTCCCACTCTGCTTGCCATTACAGCTGTTCTCACCACAGCACTAGACAAAACATATAAATAAACAATAAATAAATAAATTCCATGTCTAGCTCTGTGGCTCAAAAATTTAGAGTTAGAAAGTACCTTAAAGACCTTTTAGTCTAACTCTCTCCTTTTATCCATGAAGAAACTAAGTCCCAGACTTTCCCATAGTCACACTTATAGAATCTAGGTTTGAACTCAGGTCCTGTGCCTTTAATCATAGCATTCTGTTCTTACCAACACACTGCCTCTACTCTACCATTATCTTTTACCATTCTCTCACCCTCAAGATTTCCATTCCATGCCTTAAACTAACGAAAAACTAATATGAAATACTAGTATTAGGCTTCTTGTCTTCATTTTTTCTTATAGAACCACATAAAATATTAATTAAATAACTTATACTAGAGATGTTATTTAGGGTCTAAAAATGTTCATTCTGCAAGAAAAACCACTGAGAGCTTCAAGCTGATATTTATTATTCTGATGATGATGATGACGATGATGATGATGATGTTCATAGCACCCTGTAATGACTTGGAACTAAGATCTTCTTCATGATCTGAGATGCCCTCTAGGACCTTAGTCTTATAGTGCTTAATACCTAGAGACACAGAAGGGGCAAAGTAAAGTATAGTTTCATTGGATGATAGATCTTGCTTTTCACCCTCCAGGAGGGCTAGGAATGATGCATCAGTATGGGCAGTCACAGGATAGGCAAAGCAAGGGTCATCTCTACTAAATGATCATAAGTTGGGTAACACAAGGATTGTCTCTGCTAACTAAGTAGTCATAATTGGCCCTTCCTCATGTTGGCAAGAGAGGATGGTCCAAAGGTACAAAAACAAGATGAGGAACTTTTCATACCACAACAATACATCCCATCTATGCTGGGTTTGCTTATCAGCATTCTTGTGGTACTTCATAACAGGAAAATAAATGGTGAACAGTGAATTTATAGGATTTAAAGTTTGAGTCCTACTACAGGAAAGAATCTATCTTATCTAATTATCCCTATGATATTGTTTCAACAATCTGCTAGCTGCTTCTGTGGGGGTGTAAGATCTACCAACAACCAGCACCCAGAAAGCTGCCAACATAGGTTATTTGATCTGCTTTACCAAGGAAAGTAACTTTAAGGGCTTAACAATCTCAGTTTAATCAAACATACAAATATCATTCACACTTCAGGGGGAAAAGATCAGCCCCCTGAACTTCAAGGCAAATATAAACAGAAATTACAAACATCAATAGACCCTGTCCAATTCACATCACAATACATAGTTACCAGTACCAACATCTGGGTTGCAAAGCTGGGGGGCAGTTTGCAGCTTGCCCAGAGTCTCAACACTCCTTCCATGAGTGTGCCCCAAAAATCAAATGCCAAGCTTTCCTCAATTATATCTGGTTTGGAGCCCTGAGGGCTCTGACCTCACCCAGGCTGGGTCTGGGAAAGTTCTCTGTCCCCAGGATAACACCATATACAAATCAATGACTCCCAATTGTCTCAGTGCTGAGAAATACTCCAAGACAAAAAGATCCCACTTTATCTGCCCCATTCAAACAAAGGCCAGAATCATTAAAGGAACTTAAGAGAAGAAAAGCAAAAAGTCCCACCTTAATTACTATTACAGATATATATAAAATTCATTTCTAAATGTTATCATATGAATATTAATTGATTAAACTGACTAAATGTATTTTACTAGAGGAGTATGTCAGCAATAATTGCTAAAAATCATTATCCCAATAGAATCATACTGATTAATACTGATTGGAACAAAATAGAGGTATAACTAAAATCATTTTTGTCAATTGCAAAGTTTATAATGTAAGGTTCAGTGAAACCTCATTAAGCTATAGAGTACAAGATGGACTTCTATGGTGTTGCAATATTTTTTACTTAATTTATAAATTTTTCATTCCGAAGTTTGGATAGAAGAGGTATCATGAAAGTTACACATAGAAAGGTTAAGCTTACTTCTGCTATATTTTGGCAGAGATACAACTAACTATCTGAGCCTAGAATTGAAGAAAAGAATGCTGATCTTTCCTTAGGTGAGGTAATTTCCTCACTGGGAATCTCACTACACTTTATGAAATTAAAGGTCCATGAAAAATTAAAGTTTGAATGATGTCCATAACACATACAATGGCAGGTTCCTCTGATTTCATTATTGTAGGCATTGCCCAGAGAAAAACTAACTCAATTAACACAGAGCAACACTTTTTCTGCAACTTAAATTTTTACAGATCCATCTGGGGCCCTGAGACAGTAAGTAACTATGCGAAGGTCATAGTGCCAGTATGTGTCAGGGATTGGTCATGAAATTCTTCCTACCTCTGAGGCCAAATCCCTATCAACTGCACTACATTGACTCAATACTTTAGAATAAACTTAGAAATATTTTACCATGGAGGTGAAAAAAGCACCTATTTAAAATCAAGCAGTTTGACATCTTTTTAATATCCTCTTGCCATTTATCTGCATTTTCAATCTGCTTTCATGCATTGAATGACATCTAAAATGTCTAATTTTAGTTCACAGTTCCAGCCTGGTTTTTTCTCCTATCAGATGTGTTTTTGAGTTAATATTATGTTTTATGGACAACAACTTGTTACAAATAACAAATCATTCAATGCATTAATAGCAATATAAAATTATTGAATCTTCACTTATTTCAAAATCTTTTTCTTTGGATTTTACTTTTCTTTTTACTTTATATTTAACTTTGATCTAAGAAGATTTTTTGATTAAATAGCAATTTGGATAGTTATCTGGAATTATTTCAAAAGAGTTATTAAAATACCTGTACACTAGGGGCATGATAAAAGAACACTGTATACAGTAACAGCAATATTGTTTTAAGAACAACTTTGAGGCAGAGCCAAGATCACAGAGGAAAGCTGGGAAGTTGCCTAATCTCTCCTCAGTTTCCCTCAGAAATAATGTTAAATCAAACCTCTAAACACATTCTGGAGTGACAGAACTTAAAAAAAGACACAATGAAACAATTTTCCAGCTTAAGATAATTTATAAATACTTTAGGAAAGGCCTGTCTCTCTTGGGCAAAAAGGGAGCATACCCCAGACAGTGTCCAGGAAAGCCCCCAGGAGACTTTAAGCCACAGCATAGATCAGCAACTAAGGCCTTTTTCATCCTGGCCCAGCAGGTCAGCTGTGAGGCCTCCAGTCCCAACTCAGAAGGCAGGTTTGTAGGCCTGGAGACCAGGCAACAACAGGTGCTACTAGAGCAGGCAAAATGGAAAAAGTAATATATAGAAGAAAAAAAATAAAATCTAGTACCTGCACCAACATTTAATAATGGTGATCTTGGGAAAGTTTCTATTCCTTAAAATGAGAGAACAATACCTTACCTGCCTGAAAAACCTTGGGATTAATCCAGATGGCAGATCACTTAAAGTGTTCTACAATTCTAAAATCTATAACTTCTATACATGCTACTGAGAAAGTAAAAGTGGAGTAAAATAGACTGACTATAGGACCGAAGATATGCTTTTGACTTCTAAGTCTGTCAGAGACAAACTGTATATGATCTTAGGTAAGTCACTAAACTATTCAGAGTCTAATCTGTAAAATAGTAATAATGATGACGATGATGATGAGGAGGAAGAGGAAGAAGAGGAGGAACAGAAGGAGGAGAAGGAAGAGGGAGAAGAAAACAATGATTATTTTTGAATTTTTTCTTTACATTTTTAGTGCCAATACATTGCCTGGAATATAACACGTTTAATAAATGTTGACCAATTTATTTGTTAGAAATGATTATATGATGCCATTTGCAGTATTTTGATGCTTAAATGAGAAGATTCATGTAAAGTACTTTGGCATGGTAATATATTTGTCAGCTATTATTACTGATACTTTCATTATTCTTTTGAATTTTACTGCTCCTTTCAATGATTTTACATTACAGTTCATTCTTGAAAGATAGTATTCTTGTGATATATTATAGAGCACATAGTTTTGTAGTAGCAGGTATTTTTCAGTATTAAAATGCAATTGCAATCCAGATCGTCACCAGATTATTGATCCTAGATGACAAAGGTATTTGGAAAACAGTCTATGCTGCTTTTATGGTATCATCTGCGACCGTATCTGTTATAACTAGGAATGTCATTTCCAACAGTGTAGGTGCCAAATTAAAAAAAGGAATATTGATAAAAACAAATCAATGCTAGATTTGAATTATAACATTTTTCAGAAGTCTAGCAGGTAAAGAGGTAAGTTGTTACTATAATTTCTTCAAGTTAGAGCATAAAGTTCAATATTTTTTGACTCTTTCCCCATGTGATAATATTCAAAGCTTTACCTGTTCAATGAATAAACAAGTTAAGGAGCAGTAATGGCTATTGTGATAAATTAACACTCAGATTATTAATCAAATTGGGAATTAATTTTGATATCTGGTCTCAGTTTGTTTCCACATTCCAAAAAGTTGACAAATAATTAAAACACAGAGAAAAATTTGATTACCTACCATAGAAATTTTAAATCATCCCATATGGTGCTCATTAAGGGTGAATCCAATGAAGCAACAACTGAAGTAGCAGCTGCTACATATAGAGTTACTCTTACTCTTCTGGACCAAGTTATATGGCTTCAAAGTGACATGAGGTTGCTTAAATTTTCTTTGGAGGACAGCTAGCTGTCATAGTGGACAGAGTGCTGGATTAGGCCATAACAACCTCACATCAAATGCAGAAAGGCAGAAATATTAAATGCATCCTTTTCAGGCCATGGTACAATAAAAATTACATGTAATAAATGGCAATGGAAAGAAAGACTAAAAATTAGTTGTAAACTAAGTAACCTCATCCTAAAGAATGAGTGGGTCAAACAACAAATCATAGAAACAATTAATCATTTAATCAAAGAGAATGACATTAATGAGAAAACATACCAAAACTTATGGGATGCAGTGAAAGCAGTTCTTAGGGGAAGTTTTATATCTCTAAATGCTCTCATCAATAAAATAGAAAAAGAGGAGATCAATGAATTGGGAATGTGACTAACAAAAGGTAGAGACAGAACAAATTTTTAAAATCCCTAATTAAATACCAAATTAGAAATCCTGAAAATCAAAGGAGAGATTAATAAAGATGACACTAAGAAAACTATAGAAGTAATAGATAAAATGAAGAGGAGATTATATTTAAAAAAAACATAAAATAGATAAATGCTTGGTTAATTTGATTAAAAATAATACAAAGAAGAAAACCAAATTACCAGGGTCAAAAATAAAAAGGGTCAATTCACCACCAATGAAGTGGAAATTAAAACAATAATTGGGAATTATTTTGCCCAAATGTATGCCAATAAATCTGACAACACGAGAGAAATGGATGAATATTTACAAAAACATAAATTTCTCAGATTAAAAGAAGAGGAAATAAAATATTTAATTAACCCCATATCAGAAAAATAAATTGAACAAGACATCAGTGAAATCCCTAAGAAAAAATCTCCAGGGCCAAATGGATATAAAAGTGAATTCCACCAAACATTTAAAGAACAACAAATTCTAGTACTATATAAACTATTTGGAAAAATAAGCAAAGAAGGGGTCCTACCAAATTCCTTTTAAGACAAAAATATAGTGCTAATACCTAAACCAGAAAGAACCAAAATAGAGATGGAATTTCTATACATAAATTTCCCTAATGACTATAGATGCAAAAATTTTAAATAAAATATTAGCAAAGAGATTACAGCAATTTAATCCCAGGAAAATACACTATGACCAGGTCAGAGTTATACCAGGAAGACAGGGCTGGTTCGATATCAGGAAAACTATCAACATAATTGACAATATCAACAAGAAACCTAACAGAAATCATGATTATCTTAATAGATGCAGAAAAAGCTTTGTACAAAATGCAGCACGCATTCCTATTAAAAATACTGGAGAGCATAGGAATAAATGGAGTTTTCCTTAAAATGATAAGTAGTATCTATCTAAAACCCTCAATAAACATTATCAGTAAGGGGGATAAGCTAGAAGCATTATGAATAAGATCAGGGTGAAATAAGGATGTCCATTATCAACACTATTATTCAATATATACTAGAAATGTTAGCTTTAGCAATAAGAAAAGAAAAAAAAATTGAAGGTATTAGACTAGGCAATAAGGAAATAAAGTTATCACTCTTTGTAGATAATATGATGGTATACTTAGAGAATCTTGGAGAAGCAAATGAAATACTACTTGAAACAATTAATAACTTTAGCAGAGTTGCAGGATATAAAATAAACCCACATAAAACATGAGCAACTAAGAAAATGCCCAGCAACAAGAGATAGAAAGAGAAGTTCCATTTAAACTTACTGTAGATATAAAATATTTGGGAATCTACCTGCCAAAACAAACCTGGGAAATATATGAACGCAATTATAAAACACTTCTCACATAAAGTCAGATCTATATAATTAGAAAAATAACATTTGCTTATGGGTAGGCTGATCTAATATAATAAAAAATGACAACTGTACCTAAGTTAATTTACCTATTCAGTGCCATACCAATCAAACAACCAAAAGCAATGATGGGAAAATCTATCTACATCTAGAGAAATAAATATGGTATCTGAATGCAGATCAAACTTTTTCTTTTCTCATGTTTTTCCCTTTTGTTCTGATTCCTCTTTCACAACATGAGGAATATGGAAATATGTTTAACATAATTGTACATTTATAACCTATGTCATATTACTTGCTATCTTGGGGAGGGGGGAGGGAAGAGATGGAGGGAGAACAATTTGGAACTTCAAACCTTACAAAAATGAATGTTGAAAACTATCTTTAAATGTGATCGGGAAAAATAAAATATTCTTGAGTCAGAAAAGAAAAGTGGGTAACATCTGGCTTTTGTGAAACTTAATTGAATGTCTTTCTCATTTGTTCATAATCTGGATTACTCTGAAAGTACCAGAGCCATTAGTATTATGGGGTGTTGCATTTTGTCTTAGTACATCAGGATTTAGAAAATGCTGTCCAAATCATTCCTATTGTTAGATGCATCCTAGTTGAATTCCTCCCCAACCACCACACTTTGTCTGACTACAATCTTGTTGCAGGGTATGCTTCTTCTCTCCAGTAGCCACATACCTATGCAGAGATATATGGGATCCACCACACCAACAAAAGCTAGGGCTGTAGAAATAGGGACACTTCTTATTGTCTCTTGATGCATATGCTGTTTCAGGAAACCATACCCTAGGTGAGGGGCCTCTTTTCCATTTACTGTGTCAGAAGCAAAACCTTCTAGTTATGTCTCTGGAAGGAATGGTAGCCATTCTTCCCATCCCTCATTGTATCTCCTTCCCTGATTTCTACTTCAAAGACCATTGAAGGGGGATGTCTTTGGGGCCACCCGACAAATCTGCCTATTTTCTTTTCTTCCTAACAGTTAAAAGATTATGAGTCAAGTTTTAAAATGCTTGTGGGTCAAGGTTTAAAAAGATTATCAATCAGGTCATAAACGAGGACAACCTTGAAGAAGTCAATCTAATATGACTTAAGACCAAAAATATTTCCTTCTGTCAGAGTTTATTTGGAAATGGTATATACTTTGCTTCATGGGGGCAAGATCATGTGGAAATTTTTTATGTAAATGAAGTTGATGCACAGATTCTAGGACCATAGCTTTTTAACTTTGGATTTATCTCATTATTTCCCTGAGGGTTTCTATAGAATCCCACACACAAATCCCATCATTAATGCAGGGTAAAGTAGTATCAACAGGATGGCCATGAGATTAAAGGTAGTGGTACCTTTTTTAAAGGAGATAGAAATAAGGTTATTGCTGGGATATTGCTGCTGTAATTCCTGTTTTACTAATGAGGAAACTGAGGTAGGAAAAGTTTAGGGACTGAAAAGAGAAAGATGCTTTAGGTAATATTGAGTGGAAGACTTTCACAATATCCTGTTGTTTCTAGCAGCCAGCAAGTTGGCAAAGTTCTAAAGCTCTGATCTTAATAAGCCCCAGAGAATTTTCCCAATTTCTTCTTGCGAGCAAAAAAGGTACAAAACATGATGTTAAAGAACATGAATGGCCATTAAAAGAAAACAATAGAATTCCAATGAAATTTCATATTCCTTAAATTGGCATTAGTTTGGCATTTGATTGCATTTTATTCCTTATTTGCATAGAAGGATAATCTGATTCTAAATGCCTCAACCATTAAGGGGGAGGGTGGGCCTGTCATGTATATTTGAGTTTCCAGCCTGATTTTAATGGAATCATCTGGCTGGGTGTAGAAAAAACATCTGTGTCCTTTTATTTTGCAGAAATCTGTGGATAATTTTGGAGTGGGACAAACAAAAGAAAAATTAGTGTTTGGTGTTTCAACAAGTTTTTGAAAGATATTTTCAGTTTAGAAAACATAACCCACAGGGAACTAGTAATCTTTGATCAGACGGTAGGTGGTAAATGTCTGATTTTCTGTACTTGGTACTAGATATTGTAAAAGAAAGAAGAAACAGGGACTTATTTCCAAACATTATTTAAAATCTTTTTCTATTACCATTACAAAATTCGTTTAAGCTTGATTTTCTTCCAGAGGGAGAAATTAAGAGGAGAGGGGAAATTATCAGACATAGATCTAGAAGAGATGTCAGGGACCTAATTCAACCTGCTCATTTTATAGTTGGGGAAAGTAAGGTGCAGGGAGTCAAAATGACTTGTTCATTGTCATATATTTAGTAAATTTCAGAGGTAGGATTTGATCCCAAGTCTTCCTGAAGCCAAGTCTAATACATATCTGCTATGCCATTCTATCTTTAAATGGGATGGAAGAGACTATAAAGAGATGTCACAGATGTATCTTGAATATTTTCTTTTCTCAAGATGATAACCAAACATCACAAATTTAGAACTAGAAGTAATATTAAACATCATCTCTTTTATCTCACTTATTTTACAAGTGAAGAAATTAAAACCCTCGAGGGGAGAAGTAACTTATCCAAAGTCACATAAATATTTGGCAGAGTTGAGACTCAAACTCAGGACTTATAACTCAAAATCAAATCTCTGCAACAGGCCATAACTCAAAAGGAAATGGTTCAATTCACTCACAAGAGAAGACAACACGAAGGGAAGGAAAAGGGAGAGGAACAATTTGACTTGATATAAATTTCAGAGACTGAGTTTTTACAATCAAAATTCATTACTTATTGCTTAATTCTTGCCTGATCTAAATGTCATATGAATGAACTGGTGGGTATTGGATAGATTAACTCATTTGTTGAACCCCTAAATTCTTTAGGATTGATGACTTATTGGGTTTGCTCCTGGCCAATTTGAAAGCAGATTCTGCAGTTACAAAATTAATTTTATATTTGTTTCAATTAATTCTATATTTCTGGTAATGATAATGACATTTCTGAAATCAAGAGAGCTTTGACAATTTCTATTTATATAAAAATAAAACTTTATGAAATCAATGAAGCAAAATTTTTCTGCAAGTACTCTTACAAAATAAAATTTAGTTAATATTCACATGGTTGCCTAATCTCTTTCAAAGTGTTTATCTTTATACCCCCATGATTCTTTTTGGTGATGATGTTCCCTCATATTTAAAAGACAAGGGTTGAAGTAGATTATCACTAAGTTTCTTTCCAAATCTGCCATTCCATGACTTCTTTTGTTTTCTCTTATTAGTGTTTGCCACTTGTGTGTCACTAACGGGAAGAAATTAAAGGAAGGGAAATTTTGTCTCAATATTATCATAAAAGGGACATCCTAGACTATTGCCAGCACTCTGATATCCTGGTGTACCTTCTTCACTCCTTGTGCCTCCCTGGGCTATTTCAGACAATGGATGGAGGGGCTGACATCAGTCATAATACTGACAAATAAAGCTTAAAGGAAGAAGAGAATGGGTAAAATGGCATCAGGAAGGGAGGGTGTACCACACCACAGGCCTATCAGTATCCAGTGTGGATACTCCTATAGCAATCTTTTAGTTTTGTCCTTTTTAACGAAGAGGGTCTTCAAGGATACGTAAGGGATATGAAGCTAGACTGATGGATGTGTAAACCAGATTGTTGCACACTGGAGTTACAGCTATCGCAACAGTTAGTGTTTCCAGAATGTTGCATCCTGAATGTAATTGTTAGCAGAGTACTTAATCATCAATGGCTACCTGCTTCAGGGCCCTAATTATAAAAGAAGCCATCCAAAAAAAAAACCCCAAAAGCATATCCAAAGTGTTACAAATAGTGTTTACAATACTGTTTAAAAAGGAAGATCTTACCAATAATTATATCTGTTAGATCTATTCCTAGAAAGCTTGAACGAACATCCTGCTGAACTACTAAGAAACAGTAAGATTGTTCAGTGGATAGAGAGCTGGGCTGGAATCAGAAAAACAAATCCTTAAAATAGCAGAGTTACTAGAGTGTGCTTTGATTCCCATCTAATTGCCCCAGGGCATTGGCTATAAAAGGACCCATCCATATCATTGTTACACAACAGTTAGATCTGTTTGAATATGTATTGGGTTGCCTACTAAGTTCCCCATCAGCCTTCAATTATAGATTTGATGGCTACTTGTCCAAGAAGATATTGTTTCATGCTTCAAGAAGGGTTTGTTTCAAATGACTTCCTCGTTTGCGTGTGTGTGTGTGTGTGTATGAATACACAAATACGCATATATGCAAACTTTTGTCTGACATCAAAAAAGCATAAAGGAAATACGTAGATGAATTAGCAAGGCAATAAATACAACATCGATGATAATTGTGAATATGTGCACAAAATATGAGACTCTCCATACAGAAGGTAGAAGTAAAACATTTATTCAGACACTAGAGGACCAAATCCCATAACCAATAAGTCCAACCCATCCAAACATCAATCAACTCCCAAAACCAGTAAGCCCACTTTATCATAACAGCAAGGAACTTAGAACACAATATCACAGCATGGGGCCTCACCTTCCCAAAACCATCTGCTCTGCTGCTAGGGCCTTCCCACAAATATACTCACAGCACACCACATGTCTGCTCTTTCCCTCAGCTCTAACTTGCTCTCTCCCAGCATTTCCTGTGACACACTTCCCTTTTCTTCTCAGCAAGTTCCTCCTGCCACATGTGACTTAGGCTTCCTGTGACATAAGCAGGTCACATGACCTATTTTTGGTTGGGAAAGATCTTCAAATCTCAATTGTCATTACAATAGTCAAAGCTGATAGATGAAACTACTTTTGGAAAAGATAGGTCCTATATCTTTCTCTTTCTTTGCTCATGTTAAAGATTTTCTGTTATCTCTAAATATACCATTGCATGACTTCTTTTGTGACATTATGATTATTTGTCACATGTCTGTCTTTAATGAGAGGAAGTTAAAAGAGGTGATACCTTCAGGCCTGATGACCTTCTGTAGCAAGAATTTGGCTAGCAGCTACAGTGGCTGCATAAAACCAACAACAACCAGCACATAGAAGGCCTGCTAACACAGGTTCTTTGGTCTGCTTTACTAAGGAAAGTAACTTTAAGGGGTTAACAATCTTACTTTAATCCAACATACAAATATCATTCACTTAGTTCAGGAGGAAAAGCCAGCAGCCTGAACTTCAGAGCAAATACAAACAAATTACAAACATACACAATACAAACAGACCAAATCACAATTCATAGTTATCAGGAAAGCATCAACATCTGGGTTTATGACCTGGGGGCTCTTAAAATGGCTGCCCAGAGTCCCATGCCACTCTTCCAGTGATTAAGAGCTCCAATGGAGAATGCCAACCTCTGGTTTTATATATATCTTGTTCAGGATCAAAGGTGAGTCACAAACATGGGACTCACTCACATGACCTAAAAGCATCACAAACATGCAACTTAAACCCACATGGCCTAAAAGCTTCTGACATCACAAATATGTGACTCAAACCCATATAAACTAGGCTTTCCCTTGAGGTAAGGAGGTCATCAAAGACTCCTAATTTAATCAAAGAACAAAGGGCACTTGATTAAATAAATACTAAAAGCCCACCTTAATTATTGATACACCTTGTCAATCAATCAGCAGAACAAAAATTAGCATATTACTAATATGATAAAGAGTACTGCAAAGCTACAGTCTGAAATGGAAAGTACATATTCTGGCCTGAACTCATGGTGCATTATTTTTAAGCTTGTTCTTCCTTATTCTTTGCAGTGGTGGTGGTAAACATTTTATTTTTCAAAATAAATTGTAGGATGTCTTTTACCTCTTTAAAAAAAAAGGAAAGCAGTACCTTACCATTTCAAACTCTAGGATGGATTTACAATAGTGTGTCTGAACAAGGATAATATGAAAAGGAGAAAAGAAACAGGCATTTAAGAATATGTTCCCTATGTAAAAATAAAAAGTAAAAGAGAAAGGCAAACCAAAAAAAACCCCTAGAAATAGAAATGTTCCAGAATAGTACTATGTCACTGAGGTGAAAACATGATCTGACTTGTTTTAACAAGTACTAGCTAATTCTACTGGGTCTATAAACAATTCAACTTTAAAGAAGACTTTGATGATGGGCATTAGAAAAGTTGAGAGTATCATTCTAAAAGCAAGTTTTTTAATTGAAATGTCTTAGATTTATGTAACCTTTCCTTTGAAAAGCTTCAATAATTTAGAGATCTCTTTATTAGATTTTCTCAAATTCTCTCCTGTCTCATAGCAATTGTCAAAGTAATTTCAGTCTAAAGAAGATAAATACCATTATTTTTACTATATTTTGGCTTCTTAATAATTTGCTTCTTGATAAATGGGGGTGATAAAGCATCCATTAGCCTCTAAAGCTTTGTTTTCTTTTATGAACAATTCAGATACATTTGGAAATCAAAATATAACCATAAAATAAGTATTTGGGCAACTCAGCTCAGTAATAATGTGCTTTTTTAAACGGCATGCTACTTATAAATGGCTTTTATTCACTTTCTATGCAAAAGTAATAGAACTGAGATTATAATTAGGTTCCATATTGTATAAGGATATAGGTACCTTCCTGACTGCTTGCTACTTCTCTGCTGCAACTGCCCCAGAAGTCTAAACATTTGTCAGTTGCCTAGGTTAAACCAGGGTGGAGATTGGGGGATGAGGGAGTTGTAGGACTGATCACCACTGGATCATAGAGAGTGGTGGAGAATGAGAAAATGGAGTATTTTCAATTTTTGAAGAGGCCTTGATTCTGCTTCCCCCAACTAAACAAGTGTAAAATACTTTTGAATGACCTTTTCCCTTCTAGTCAACAAAAGACTGAGGTGGGATGGTGATGATGCATTTTTCTCATCTCAAATGATGAGAATCTTGGGATCAAATTTTTAGCATGCTAACCTTGATGTTACCCTGTTCTTTGCTTCCAACTGAATACAGTTGTTCTTAACACTCAACTTGATCTGGTTTTCAACATTAAAATAAAAACGCTTGGTGAAAGTGTGATATCTACTTAAGGAATCATTAGATTAATAGATGTTATTGTGTTAAGGCACAGAAATTTTAAACACCATTTTCATTTATGTATAGGGCATTTTTTTCTTCAAGTATTATATGCCTTAAATAAGCTTCCCTTGCGGGCTGACCTTTTTTATGAAACAGAGCAGGTATTAACAATGTAGGAAAATATCCTAAATGGAGAGGGAAAATAAGCTTATATTCATAGCAGAAACAGAGAATTGGGAATCTGGGTCTTCTGAGCATGTAATATGATTTTTCAGTTAATATATTTACAGAAATGAATGTTTAAATTTCTTTTCTAGGATTATCCAGAGAGAACATCTACAGACACAAGCAAGCAAAAAGTGTTTTGATATATATTAGATGAGAGTTGCCTAGGGCACTGAGAAATTACATAACTTGCTTGTGCTTATACATACAATATATGTCAGAGGCATGACTAGAATCCAGGGTGAGCTGGTTCCCAAACCAGAACTCTAGCCACTACAACATACTGCCTCTTTATAAGACCATACTATGGAAAAGCAGGATAAATATCAGGTTATTATTCTGGCACTCAGGCCTTTGAGACAACCAGGCCAAGATTTGTAAGCACACTCATTCTCCATCTGCAGCAATGCAAGGAGACAAAGGGAAAATTAGGTAGAATAACTTTAACTTTGAAGTAATAATAATCAAAGGACAAGCCCATGCATTATGTTAATAGCAATTTGCATTACACATTTGCCCTGGGGAAAAAGCCAGTCATTTCTCCTGGCAATTACTTGAAGAAATTGCTAATATTATCTCACATTTTCAGTAGATTTTAAAAGGTAATTTTCACATAAGCAATCAAATTTAAGGTTCTAAAAATAGAAAAAAATCCCTTGAATAAATAAAATTCTGTCATATTGCCTTAAAACATCAAATCTTGATAAAACTGTAGTATAACAAAAAATAAAACGTTATTTGGGAAGAAAATAGATGTTCTGGGGAATAGAATCAGATAATTTGCTTTATTTATATAGACCTATGATCTTTATGATATATTTCTCATTTGAACATATTAAGATTTCAGTAATTCCAAAGGACCAAATTGACTCAATAACTCATGGCAGTCAGTATTCTAAGAGTTGAATGAAAGTGTTTTTCTCTGTCATCTGAAGTCCAGTTCTGTACATCTTATTTCAGTGTCAGCTGACACCTTAAACTCAATATGTCCAATATTAAATGTATAATCTTCCATCAAAATTAGCTCATCCACTATGTTTCTCTGTCTTTCTCAATAGCTTCACATTTCTATTATCTGATAAAAGTATACCAAAGTTTTATTTCTTTTTTTTTCCAGAGGAAACCAATTATATTGAAATACAGTAATCAAAAAATAATCTTTAAACCAAGTTCACAGACCTGACCCTGGTCTATAGTTTCTTTGCCTGCTCACAAGTTTTAGTTCCTGTGTTAGTGACATTAGAGAGAGATTTACTCCACACATTTTTGCCCACCTCTGAACTGAACCACAGCCTAAATTAGCCCAGTGATATGACTTAATGACTCTTCTTCAGAGACTAGCTGTTTATTGTCGGACAGAATGCCAGTCTCTTGAAGACCTAAATTCAGGTCTTTCCTCTGACCCCCATGAGCATCCAGCTTAACCCTCCGGAAACCCTGAAAGATTACAAATTGTACAGTAGTTGCTACATCAGTGAAAGGTTTCTCCATTCTGGGAGCTCCCTACATAGATAAAATTACAGGATCAGAATCTTCCCCCCAAAACAACCACAACAACAACCACAACCACAACCACAATCACACACACACACACAAACCTGTTGAGGATACATGGTACCCTTGATCATATCATTAAAGACTACACATGAATCATGTGAATAAAGAACATTGCACTCTGGGGAGGGAAAAGAGATCTAGAAATGACAGCCTCTCTTGCCCTTGTGTTTATAGGACTCCCACCAAAACTCCTATTACAACTAATTGCTGGGCAAGTAATTGAATCCCCTGAACATTGGTGGGAAGCTGGGTATTCGAAAGCTCCAGGAAGCCAAGGGAGTAACATCCAGAATAAATAGCCCAGCTGTCTGGATAGGCTGATTAGCTCCAAAAGCCAGAGGTTTACCCTTTTCATGCTTCTCTTGATTTTTGTGTTTGAAAGTCAAATTTTCTCTTCAGCTCTGGTCTTTTCACTGAGAAAGTTTAAAAGTCCTCTATTTTATTTAAAGTCCATATTTCACCCCAGTTTTGCTGGGTAGTTGATTCTTGATTTTAATACTAGTTCCATTGACCTCAGGAATATCATATTCCAAGCCCTTCAGTCTCTTAATGTAGAAGCTTCTAGATCTTGTGTTATTCTGATTGTGTTTCCACAATACTCAAATTGTTTCTTTCTGGCTGCTTGCAGGATTTTCTCCTTGATCTTGGAGCTCTGGAATTTGGCAACAATATTCCTAGGAGTTTTATTTTTGGGATCTTTTTCAGGAGGTGATCGGTGGATTCTTTCAGTTTCTATTTCACACTCTGGCTCTAGAATATCAGGGCAGTTTTCCTTGATAATTTCTTGAAAGATGATGTCTAGGCTCTTTTTTTGATCATGGCTTTCAGGTAGTCCAATAATTTTTACATTATCTCTCCTGGATCTATTTTCCAGGTCAGTGGTTTTTCCAATCAGATATTTCACATTGTCTTCCATTTTTTCATTCATTTGGTTCTGTTTTATAATATCTTGATTTCTCATAAAGTCACTAGCTTCCACTTGCTCCGATCTAATTTTTAAGGTAGTATTTTCTTCAGTGGTCTTTTGGATCTTCTTTTCCATTTGGTTAATTCTGCCTTTCAAGGCATTCTTCTCCTCATTGGCTTTTTGGAGCTCTTTTGCCATTTGATTTAGTCTATTTTTTAAGATGTTGTTTTCTTCAGTATTTTTTGGGTCTCCTTTAGCAAGTCATTGACTTGTTTTTCTTGGTTTTCTTTCATCACTCTCATTTCTCTTCCCAATTTTTCCTCTACTTCTCTAACTTGCTTTTCCAAATCCTTTTTGAGCTCTTCCATAGCCTGAGACTAGTTCATGTTTTTCTTGGAGGCTTTTGATGTAGGCTCTTTGACTTTGTTGACTTCTTCTGGCTGTATGTTTTGGTCTTCTTTGTCACCAAAGAAAGATTCTAAAGTCTGAGTCTGAATCTGAGTCCGTTTTCACTGCCTGGCCACGTTCCCAGCCAACTATTTGACCCTTGAGTTTTTTGGTGGGGTATGTCTGCTTGTAGAGTGGAGAGTACTTTGTTCCAAACTTTAGGGGCTGTGCTGTTGTTTTGAGAGCTATTTCTACACAGCCAGCTCTGCTACACCAGTGCTCCTCCTCCCCCAAGAACTGCCAACCCAGACCAGACTCAGATCTTAAGCAGGCTCTGCACTCCTGCTCTGATCCACCACTTAATTCCTCCCACCAGGTGGGCCTGGGGCTGGAAGCAACTGCAGTTGTAGTTTTGTAGCTGCATCACCTCTGCTGCCCCCAGGGTGGTGGCAAAATTACGAACTCCTTTCACTCTGTCCCAGAAGCTTTTCCCACTAACCTTCTCTGTTGTCTTTGGTGTTTGTGAGTTGAGAAGTCTGGTAACTGCCACAGCTCACTGATTCAGGGTGCTAAGGCCTATTCTGCCTGGCTCCTGGTCTGGTTGGTGCAGACTTTGGGCTTTGCTCCACTCCACTCCCAGCTCCGTGAGCAATAGACCTTACCCTGCGACCATCCAGGTTGTCCTGGGCTGGAGCCTTGTTTTCCTCTGCTATTTCATGGGTTCTGCAGTCCTAGAATTTGTTCAGAGCCATTTTTTATTGGTGTTTGGAGGGTCTTGGGGGAGAGCCCTGCTTTCCAGCCACCATCTTGGCTCTGCCCCCGAGTCCCAAGGTTTTATTTCTTAACCAGCAAAGTTCACACATATGTCAGGCTTGAAAGGAACTCTAAAAATATGCACCCCTTACATTTTTACCCTATTTCACATTATACTCCTCCATAGTTCAAGTGTATTTGGGCGCATCCCTATTTCCCAAGCATATATCAGCCTTTTTTACCTCTATACCTTTGGTCAGGGTGTTCCCTATATCTGAAATTTTCTCCTCCACTTCTTCAGGCAAAATTCATCCTACTGTTTTTTAAATGATGCTCTAATTGTTATGTGTCTTCCCAATCATCCTTGTCATGCTTTTTGGGATCAGTCATGATTCATCTTGTCAATGATCCCTATAAAACATTTTGTGTCTTTAACAAGAACTAGAAAATGATAACTGGGTACATAGCACATTTTATGACTCATCTAGTAAAATTTACCTCTGATTTAGGTCCTTTATGTTGTCTTCAGCTTAAAAATACCCATATAAACTTAATATCACCCACACATTTGACAGACAAAGAAGACAATTTAAGGGTTCCCACACATAGCATGTCTTGTAAATCCCCAGCAAAGGATTGACACATATTTGTTTTTTAAAGATAACTTAATCATCAATAAGATTGCATTTCACAATGTATGTAGACTTACTAAAGCAAACTGATGGTGCAACCTGCATAAAATAAGTTTAAATATTAAAAAAAGGAATTACATCTGATAGTTTAATAACATAAATTATGAATTGGGGGCATTATATAGAACAAATCAACTTTAAATTGTAATCAAGATTACATAAAATATTTTTTGGAGAATTAAACATTTTCCAAATAGAGTCAAGAAAGTAAACTATTTATAGAACTATGGGAGACATTCTTTCCAATTAATATACTTGACATGGTAGATTTCCAATATAAGAAGAATTTCTTTTTAAATGCTGACTGGGGAAATCTTAGTTAAAATCTTTCTTATTTCATGTCCAGAAAAAGGATTTTGTTTTCCATATTTTAAAAATATATACTACCCTTATATTACAAATTCCAAGAAAAAAGTGAATAAGAGGGAAAAGATTAGAAAAACTTGTCAGAAATCACACTCATTCTTAGGAATGTTTTGGCATATGTATAAAATTCCCAATAAAATCAGCGTGCCATGTAAAAGAAAATTTCAAGTTAAGGAAAAATATGCTATTGCTTTAATAATGCTGTTTTCTCTCAGGAGCTTCAAGACACTCTCTAATGATACATTTTACCTAAGACTAGTCTTCATTTCACTAATGTGAGTATTCTTCCACAGGTGTAAACTGCATCCCCTTTCATTCTTTCCAATTCTTGACAATATCTATCCACAAATCCTCCACTGTAAATCTATCCAATTCTCAAGAGGCCTTCCTTTCATTCATTGACTATTATACAGTTGGTAATATGCTGCAAGCTGCTTATGCACCACAAGTATCTTTCTATCACATTTTGTATTACTTGTCATTTTGATTTATTCAAGATTATGATACTTCATCCATGCAGCACCAACAAGATAATATTAGTGTTAAAGTTATTGGCTTTTGTGGCCTCTGACAGTTTAGAATCATTTTGATGCAGCAATATATATTAAAGATATATAGTCTGAAGGACTGACTCAATAGGATACCAACCTAACTGCATGTTATAATTAAATGTAATATAATGTACTACTCACTTGCTTAATTGTTGTTTGTTTACTTTTATCAGTACAAATGATAAAAACAATTTCATTTTCTTATTGTCATGTATCTCACTGAGAAATTATGTTAATAATCTAGGGGTCATCAATAATAGTACAAATCCAACAGCCAATAAGCTTGTTTAAAGATTCTAATCATTAGCGGGGGATTGCACACTCACATATATGACATAGAGAAAGAGATAGTGATATTGAGAGATTTATAAAGTCAAAGTAAAAAAAAAAGATTTCTACATTTTTAACCCTAAATGAATACATGTGACCATATGTATATAAATACATATGTTCATATATGTGCATACATATAGTCACCTTGAGTAAATATGTATATATTTCCTATGTGATATCCTAGAATCTTGTATAGTTTTTCATTATACATATAAGATCCTATTGTAAAAAGAGTTTTCAAGGCTGCTTTTTTTCTCCCTACTTGGTAAAATTCTTTTACAAATGGAAAATAAATATAGCTGGTTCTTACATTCTCCACATTTCTCAGTCAGTTGTATTACTGTAAAGATTTAGTTTGCTATAGAGAACAATTTGAAAATACACCTTTTCTCTTCTTAGGTTTTTATTAAGGATAATCTTCATACATACATACAAATATACCATCATGTTCATTATCAGTTAAAATAGGATAAGGAATTTAAATGTAGAGGATAATGTAAAGTTGAACCAGTTCACAGATTTTGGGCAGGGTACAGAGTGAAGACACTGCACAAGTGATGGCCTGGGTGAAAACTGATAGATGGAGGAACTGGAGGATAGGGGAAGGATTTTGATTAAAAAAATATTCTGAGACCATGAACATGGAGGAAGATGGTAAAATCAAGGGTATCTTCTCTGGATGTTCTTGAAGTGGCTTGGAGGAAGTACTAGGAAACAAATAAATTGAGAAACTGGAAAATTAGGGTGTTTGAAGTACTATCGATATATATTTTGAATTCAAATGTTGCCCTAGAATGAGGGCAGAAGATAAGGAGGAGAGAAAATGACAGGCCCAGAACTCATTGAGGAAAGAAGGAGAGTGCCCTGAGGATAAACCGATAAGAGCTAACAGAATTTTGACTGGGTGATACATATGGATTGAATGAACTCAAAAAGTGTAGAGGTTACTAAGTGGTGTAGGTAGAAGTAGAGTCTGAAAGTTGTAATGGGGAGCAAGGAATACAATGGATCTCCTTCAATGGCCAATGATTCTGAAGTTTGAGTGATAGTGTAACCAGGACTCATAGGTGTGGCCAGGGATGCCATATTATCTATCAGAAGAGAGACAGTTCTCAGCATTTGCCAAAAAATGGACCAAATGAGAAGGGAAAATGTTCCATGTCAAAACAATTTGTATTAAAGATGGAGTGAGCATTCTAAGAGAGTGTAATGAAAGGGGGTGGGTAGATTTGGAATGAAATATTGGAGAAGGAAGGCTTGGGTTAAGTGAAGTGTGAGTAAAGGAGTTAGAATCAGAGGCATGAAGAATGGGATTTGTATATTGAGAAATGGGGATTTAGATTTACTAGGAGTGAAGAGTATGATTGGATGGAGTGATGCTCATCATTGAGGAACGTGTTCAGACTCTTTTTCAGTGACTGGACAGAATTGCATTGAAGGAAAAAGGTTATTAGACTGTTAAAGGTCCCCCTCAGTATTCAACCTTCTGGCTGGTGGTGATGTTTAGTCCTATGAGGCCAGAGGCCCACTTCAGAACATGCAGATGCAACAGCCTGTGCATGTCCAGACTGAAGCCAGGAGCTGTCAATTCAAGGTGGATCTGGTCAAGGACAAAGGCTTGTAGAACATACTTATGCTACTTTTTAGTCTTGGCCTCCTCCCCTATGCCCCCTTTTTAATTAATATTTGTTGCAATAACTTTTTCATTTTGTCCTTTAAAAGACACTGTGTCTATAACCATTTTACTTTTTCATGCTAAAGAATCAATTATATCTTTGTCTAAACTATGCCTTAGTTGAGAAGTTAAGATTCAATAGAACGTTGGAAAGCAACATGGTAGAGTGGGAAAGAATGCTATATCTATAGTCATAGGACTTGCATTTAAATCCTTGCTCATTCACTCATTGTTTTTGCATAATTTGACAAGTCTCTTAGCCTCTCTGGGCCTTAGCTCTTCATCAATACAATGAAGAATTTGAACTAGATAGTCTCTTCCAGATCCCTTAGAGGAGCAAAGCTACGTTCCTATTTAATTTTTGTCCTTGTATCCCTAGTACAATGTATCCCTAGAACAATGCTTTGACCACAGTAGATGCTTAATAAATGTTGAATTGAATCCTAAAGGCATTGCTCTCAATTAGTACATATTAATAGAAAATGGTAAATACTATTTTTTCATTGCTTCTCACTTTGCTTCTCTTCTCTTGACTGTCCATTTTTCTGCTGAAAGTAATGGAACTGCCAGTGGGGAAGAAATGGCCCAGCTTATATATCAAATAAATGTCACCATCAAGAACATGTTGCAGTGGATAACTCCAGGCCCTTAGAGATTGTTCCTCCAGGTTCCATTTCTTAGATATATAGTTATACTTTTATACATACAGTAGAGAGCCCTGAGGATCTAGTTATATTTTAAAAATATTGACTGGTTGACTGAATGATTCTAGATAAAGGGAAGGAGCTGAAGCATAAAACCAGCAGTGTGGCAGAGGGAGTGCATCATAGCCTTGCTTTTACCAATAGTTAATGTGTTTATGGAAGTCAGTACTATTAGAACTTTATTCTTTACATATAAAGCCATTTATGGCTTCCTGAACATTAATAGTTTGCTATAAAAGTCAGCAATTATCTTTCTGGTAATCTATTGGTGATTTCATGAATCAAGTATAATTAGGATAATTAAGCAAAATCCATTCAGTTAATGTACTTCAGAAAGATGTGCCTCTCAGCCAAACCTCAACTTATCAGAATCATTAAGTTTATGGTTAGAAAACTAAATGACCTCATTTTATATACATGAATCATATGTTGTGCTTCCACCAACCTCCATATACTCATATCTTTCAATAGTGAATGTGAGTAACCCTATAGTGCCATTTTTGGATCACAAGTTTCTGAACATTCTATGACCTTCAATACACTTGGATGGTATTTTGTGGTGAAGCTCTTATGCTAAAACTGAGTAATTTAATGCATTTTCCAAAGCAAGTCCTAATTTGGAGGATCAATATAGTTGTTGCAAGTAAGAGTGGAGAGATGACTGGCCTTGTAGTGAAGAAAACCAGTTCAAGACTTGCCACTGACATATAATAAATGTGATCATGTTCAAGAAATATAATCTCTCAATGTCACAGAAAACTCTGTAGGATGATGAGTTACAAATATTCTTTTTTAGATGAGGATTCCATACTAGGAAGTCATTATGTAGATGTAGCAAAAACTACAGATGACAGAGCAGAAAATGCATTGTTGCCAGACAGCTTACTACTGATCTGCATACATTTCTTAGGATCATGCATCTTGATCTGATATATATTCCAACACTATGCCTTCATTTTATGAATGATGAAAATTAGTTTGAGAGAGTAAATATTTTCCCAATATCGTGTCTTCCCTCTGAGCTAAACTTTGATTCACATTCTACATAACTTATATGTTCTTAGTTATTTGTATGTGGTCTCCCCAATCAGAGTGTGAGCATCTTGAGGGCAAGAGATGTACTTTTCTTTGGCCTTTTTTTGGTATCCTGAGCACTTAATCCATTCCCTGGAAGGTAGCAAGCACTTATTAAATCCTTGTCAAATGACTGTTTCCAAAGCCGGTGCTATTTATACTGCATGTTTCAATAAACCAAATACATAGTTTATTATTATTATTATTATTATTGTTAATGCCAATAACAATTAATAACTACAACACTTGGTAGCTAGGCATGGAGAACAAATTTCCCATCTAAAATGCTCTATAAATAACATTTTTTCTTAAATCATATAGGAGGTCTGAATTATCTCAAGTGGTAAGGGGAAAAGCCTTCCTGGTAATGCTAAAACTTCATTCTAATAACTTTTACATATCTCTTCAAACATCATTAAAACTTTATGAGAGGTATTTAGGAGTAATAGCATTTGACTGATAAAGTTAATTTACTAGGCTGATTCTTTACTTGCACTAGTGAGCTCCCAATCATTGCAAACAGAAAAAAAAAGACAAATGGAATAAGTAATCTTCAAACTGGATAATCAAGGGATTCATAATTGTGAGTTGCTAGAACAGTTTTCAGAATCAGAAAAATGCTGATATTCCTAAAACACATCAGGAAAAAAACTCTTTTTATTCTGTATATTCTGTCATCTCAAGGTTTTTCTTGACATCACTCTGCTGAGGTTACCTTCCTTTTCTTAACCATTTCCCAGTACTCTTTTCAGGATCATCTTCAGTGTGACCCACTCCAGTGCTCTGTCCTGTACTCTGTCCTGTTATCTCCTTATTCCCTCTCTCTTGTGAGATCTCATCAGATATTTTGGATACTATTGATGATTTCTAACATTGTAAATCCAGGCTCCTTCACCACTGAATTATAACAGGAATCTTCTTCATATGCTTGTTCCACAGGCATCTCAAATTCAACAAGTCAAAACCGAAAAAAAAACTTTTCTCCTAATAGTGTTATCATAATAAGCTTTCTTTTATGATTTTTTAAAAAATTTTGACACCTCAATTGTGAGACTGAGAGACTAGGAAGATGGTGTTGCCCTCTAAAAGTGATAGGGAAGGAAGTAGTGGGGGGGAGAGATGATGAGTTCAGTTTTGGATATATTGAGTGTAAAATGTCTACTAGTCATCAACTTCAAGGTATCTGAACAGCAGAGCAGTTGGAGATGTGAGATCGTAGGTAAGCAGAGAGGTTATGACAAGACAGGATGAATCATCATCATAGAGACAGAAGATAATTTTTAAAGTTCTAGTGGTGTCACTTAATTCTATAGAATTCATAACCATCCATCTACTCACTCAGTATTTCAACTCAGGAATCATCCTCCCACTCTTTATTTAACATAACTACCCACATCTAAATAATTGCCGTATCTTGTACCTTCTAAATTTATAGAATCTCTAGAATTTGTCCCCTTCTATCCATTCACGTGGCTACCACACTAATTCTAGTTCTCTTTACCACTCTTCCTGAATATTGCTGTAGCCTCTTAGTTGGATTCCCTGATTATATAACTTCTCCTCTTTTCCAATCCATCTTCCAAAGAGCATCCACATTGATAATCCTAAAGCACATGTCTGCTCATGTAACTTCCCACTTAAGAAAACTTAAGAACATAATGACTAATCATTTGATGTATTATCATTTTGTCAATATTGCATTAAATGTTTTGAATCATACACAGCATTAATTGAATATTTTGTATTTACCTCCTTTGAGGATCTTTGTATATTATAGAGATTACTTGTTTTTAAAATATTTAATAAAATGCACATGTGAAAATTTCAGGTCTTGTTATTTTATACAACAGATAACTAATATCTTATTCAATTTTTCTTTATTAAATTAATTTATCTAAGTACTCTTTTATTTAACATTTTGGCTAATTTAGATTTTTTGATGTCTCAATTTCTTTTACATTCTATGCTTATATAGCAGATAACCTTAACAGATTAATATAGAATGTTTTTTGAAATGCTTTTCAATTTATTCTCCATTATGATCTATGCTTGCCTATTTTTTAAAAATTCTGATAATTTTATTTTTTCCTTTTTTCTTTCTAGTTTAAATTTGTAATGGTCTACCTATGTTATTATAGATTAAAAAACAGAGCTATCTTTATGTTTATTTGCTTTCAATTTTGTTAATTTCTCTTTAGGACTGTTCCTTTTTATTAAGTGCTTGGTTTGAGTATATTAGTTAGTTAATAAACATTAAGAGCTTATTATGTGCCAGGCATTATGCACTGAGGAAATGAAAGGATAGTTTCTAGACTAAAGGAGCTCACATGCTAATGGGGGAGACAATAAGCAAACACGTGTGCAGACAAGTTACATACAGAACAAACAAGAAATAATTGAGAGGGAATTGACTAGAATTAAAAGTGCTGAGGAAATTTTTACAGTAGACAATGGCATTTTAGTTTAGACCTAAAGGAAGCCAGGGAATCCATTATGTGGAGATGAAGAAGGACAATATTCCAGGTATGAGAAAGGACCAAAAAAATGCCCTGAGCCAAGAGATATAGTGTCTTGTTTGTGAAATGGCAAGCAGGTCACTTATCACTGGTTCAAAGACTACATGGCAGGGTATAAGGTGTTTAGAAGATTAGAAATGTAGAAGGGGGCTAGATTATGAATGGCTTTGAAGGCCATGCCAAACAAAAGGATTTATATTTGATCCTAGAGCTGATAAGTAGTTACTGGAGATTGTTGATTAGGGATGGCTCTGTGCTTTAGCAAAGTTACACTGCTGGCTGAAGAGAAGATTGATTGGGATGCTGAGACTCTTGAGGCAGGCAGACCAATCAATAGCCTATTACAAAAATCTGGGTTTGAGTTGTTGAGGGCCTGCACCTGAGTGGTTGTAATGTAATAGGAGAATAGGGAGCATCTTCTAAAGATCCTGCAAAGGTACAAATAGTAAGGCTTGGCAACTGATTGGATATAGGGGTTAAGAGATAGTGAGGAGTCAGTGATAATGCCTTGGTTGTGAGCCTAAGAGACTGGTAGTATGGTGTTGTTTTCTACCATAACAGGGATGGTAGGAGGGGGCAAGCATTTAAGGGTAAAGATGAGTTCAATTTTGGATATATTAAGTATAAGATGTCTACTGGATATCAAGTTCAAAATGTCTGAAAAGCAATTGGAGATGCAAGATTGGAGGTCAGCAGAAAGGTTAGAGCAGGATAGGAAGATTTATGAACCATCAGGATAGAGATGGCAATTGCGTCCATGGAGTTGATTAGCTCATTAAATCAATAATATAGAGGGAGAAAAGGGCCCAATACAGAATCCTATGGAACACCTATGATTAAAAGGTGTGATCTGAATGAGAATCCAGCAAAGGAGACCAAAAATATGGGTAAGACAGGTAGGAGGAGAACATGTCCCAGAAGACTAGAGAGAAGATAATAGTGAAAACAGTGATCAACAATGTCAAAGGCTGCAGAGAGGTCAAAGGTGACGATGACTGAAAAAAGGCTGTTGGATATGACAACTAAGAAATCATTGCTAACTATGGAGAGGGAGCATTGTCAGTGGAAATATAAGGTCAAAAGCCAGATGGTAAGGTATTAAGAAGAGAGTGAAAGGAGAGAAAGTAAAGGCACAGATTATAGACAGCCCTTTAAAGTTTAGCCACAAAGTCCAGAAGAGATATATTATGATAATTAGAGGGGTTGAAGAGATTAAATAAGGATTTTTTGAGGATGGGGGAGACATGGACATGTTTATAACAGTAGAGAACCAGCCAGCAGATAGGGATAGATTGAAAATAAGGGATAGAGTGGGAATGGCATAGGGATCAATGTATCAGAAGAGATGGGACTGAATGAAATCATTTGCTAAAGTGTAGGCTTGCCTCTTTATGTGAGATAGGATTAAAGGAGGAGATTGTGTAAGAATGCATATGAGTGATATCAGATGAGGAAGAGGAAAGATGAGGAAGGTCATGATGAATGACTTCAATTATTTTCTGTAAAATATGAGGTAATATTCTCATCCCCATATTTATCAATTTGATGGATGTGAGATGGTACTTCAAAATTATTTTAGTTTGGATTCCTTAATTTTTAATATTTTAAGCATTCATTCAACTGTTTATTAACCATGTGGGGAAAACCATGGGAAGCTTGACAAGGGAGGAAAAGATATGGAAGAGCTACTGTGGAAGGTAAGAAAGTGAATTGATAACTACTTGATAATATAGTCGAGGTTGTGTGACAGATTTATAGTGGGTCCAATCTGAAAAGTTACCTGATTTTCTTCACTTGACTCAGCAGCACATGTGAAGGAGTGAAGTCAGTGGATGGTGGGAGTGACTGAAGGCTCAGAATTTACAGGGTGTAGTCAGTGAAATGATAAAGAGTCTGGGCAGGGGTGGGGAACCTGTGTCCTTGAGGTCACATCTGGCCCTCTAGTTCCTCAAGTATGGCTCTTTGACTGAATATAAACATCACAGAACAAATCCCTTATGGATCCCAGGTAGGGATTCAAGGAAGGAGGGCAGTGTAGAGTTGAATTGCTTCACCATGAGGTCCAGATGGGGAAAACAGAAGAGAGTGTCTAGTGCAAGGGAAATGACCTGGGAGAGAAATAAGGGATCAAAGGGATTGGAGAGGATGGTATGGACAAAGATTAGGATTTTATAAGAGAAGATGGAGTTGGTAATTCAGTAGATTGTTGTCAGATAAGAGGATTTCAGAATTTTTGAACATACAGATGGTACATTTGTGGCTGGATGAGGTAGAGTCAGGGAATAGGTCATGAGGAGTGAGTAGGATGAGGAACTGAGT
This sequence comes from Trichosurus vulpecula, assembly GCF_011100635.1. Taxonomy (NCBI): domain Eukaryota; kingdom Metazoa; phylum Chordata; class Mammalia; order Diprotodontia; family Phalangeridae; genus Trichosurus; species Trichosurus vulpecula. Next base: position 205,696,466 of record NC_050574.1, on the reverse strand, counting down.
AGTTAGGTTGTTTAAATGGAGAGCCAATAGGTATTTGAAAGTTTCCTAATGTGAGGACAGGAGTTGAGAAAAAATTTGAGTCATGTACCAAAGTCATTGAGAAAGGAAAGGGAGTAATACAGTAGTCTGTAGACAGCAGATACCAGGATTTTGTTTATGTAGTAGAGATGAATTTCATAAACCTCAAAGGAGAGGCTATTAAATGATGGATGTATGGAGAGAACTGGGAAGTGTCATTAGGGCCCAAGGAATAGTCAAGGTACTATGCCATGCCTTGACCAGTGAACCTGGGGGATAAATGAAAGTGCATACTGTATTGGGAAGGATGGCCAGGGAAGCTATGTTATGAGGGAGAGTCAAGTTTAAGGAATAGCTAGAAGATGAAAAGAGTGGGAGAGGAAACCTTTAATATGAAGGGAAGTTTGGAACAGGCATTCCAGAAGGCTCAGTGGAAGAGATGGGTGGTATTTGGTTGGAAATTTGTGGTGGGAGGTTTGAAGGGAATGGGAATAAAGAATTAGGTATCAGAGGGTGTGGAAAGGTTACAATGCAGATAACCTTATAGGGGATCATATAGGTATGATAGGGTATGAGTGGGTGTGAAAATATTCATCATGCTAATTTGTTGATTGGCACTTTTTAAAAGACCTAAACTAAATAGAAGTCTTCTCAATCTCTTTTATTAACAAGAGCATTCAAGAATAAAATTTTGCCTCTGAGATCCATGTAAGATGTATGCAATACATTTTGATATGTACTCTTTATATTGTCATTATACTTAATATAATTCTTTATATCTATTTGCCGATTGCTATTTTGATTGTGTAATGGTCTGGAAAAGCAATGCTTATAATTTCTTACTTTCTATATTTCTTTGCAAATTCTTTATACCTAAAAACATGACTAATTTTTGTACAGGTTCAATGAAGGTTTGAATAGAAAGCAAACCCCCACAGAAAAATAACAAATTGAGAAAAATATTCATGGCAATAAGAATAGGTACAATTGCACATTTAAAATATGCATGAATCTCAAAAATTTACAAAGTTAACTCCTAGGCCAAAATGGAAAAATGATTAAAGGATTTAAATCATAAAAAATTCAGAAATGGAAATACAAATCATTAATAAACAGTTGAATGAATGCTTAAAATATTAAAAATTAAGGAATCCAAACTAAAATAATTTTGAAGTACCATCTCACATCCATCAAATTGATAAATATAATTTAATAAAATCAGTCTCAAAGCAGGTAGGAAGGAGAAAGAAAAGGACAACGAGAAGGAGAGAACAAAAAAAGAATATAGTTGACAGTAAGAATACTTTCTTGTCACCTAAGCAGGTCATCAAAGACTCTTGATTCAATCAAAGACTCTTGATTCAAACAAAAGCAAGACTCAATCAAAGGCACTTGATTACCTTCATACTGAGAAGCACTCCAAAAGAAAAACAAAACAGTGAAAAGTCCCACTTTGCTTGCTATTACACCAAGATATCTGTGAGTTTATTTAAATTGCCATTTTTTTCCATTTTATGAATCAATACTTTCATGACTTTCCATTGTTCTACTACATACTATTTTCCAAATGAACTTGTACTCTAAATCAGTATTTCCTTTTCATTCCATGTCTTGAGTATCATAAAAGAAACAAATTATTTACTCACTGAGGTGGTTTCTGTAAACTTTTGGCTTCCTTGTCATATTTTAATGGTTTAAAATTTTCTAAGAAATTGTGATAATGTGAAGGGGCAGCTAGGTGGCACAGTGAGTAGAGCATGGGCCCTGGAGTCAGAAAGACCTGAGTTCAAATACATCCTCAGACTCTTTACATATTTAGTAGCTGTGTGACTCTGGGCAAGTCACTTAGCCCCAATTGCCTTGCCTTCCCCCCTCCAAAAAACAAAAAAGAAATTGTGATAATGTGAGTAAATGTTTTGTTTTTTGGTCCTCTAGTTTACTTTTCATTTCTCAGAATAAGCACATTGCTTAAATAAAGGACGTTCATTCTGTTGTAATTTCAGGCAGAATCTTCTGGTTTTTTTACTTTTCTTCAAATATTTTAGTATTTTTTGTCTTTTCTCTAAATAATAGACAGATAATAAATAAACATGCATTAAACACTCTGCTAAGAACATTACAAATATTATTTTGTCTTCACAATAACTCTGTGAGGGAGATTCTATTATGACCCCTATTTTGTATTTGAAGAAACTGAGGTACACAGAGGTTAAGTGATGTACTGAGGGTCATACAACTACTAAGTGTCTGAGTCTGGTTTTGAACTCAATTCTTCCTGACTCCAGACCCAAGTATCTATCCACTGTACCACTTAGAGGGGTTGGTGTCACATATTCAACAGATCTCAGAAATACTCTGATATCTATAACCATTATTTTCCTATCTGTTAAGGCATAGGACTTTTAAGCAGCTATTATTAGGGGAAACATAGAATTTAAAAAAAACTGTCATTTCATAATATAGTTGAGAAAGTTATCATCATCTACAGTAAGAAGGAAGAATTATTTCACTCCATTAGTTTTTTTCCTGTACCATGGAGAATTTTCTTTACACTAGGAAACAAGCACAGAAATGGTTAACAGGGGTTTTACAAAAAGGATAAGGGGAGATGAAGTAAAAGATTGCCCAGCTGTTCTCAATTTTTTTTCAAATCATCAATTACAGTACTAAAAATACAAGAAGACATGATTTAATGAGTCATTACTGATGATTTTTAAAAGATTATACACAGACTGAGGACAGTGTGGATTTCAATGGAGAGTTGACTTCTGAGCCATGAAGACTCAAGTCCAAGGCTCAAGTTTCATAATTCAAGAGTATCCTATATCAATGGGAAATACATCTTAGTGAACAAGGAAATAGGAAGAAAAGTGATGAGAGAATAGGGGGGTGACAAGAGGGAGGGTAAATTAAGGGTGCTATTATAAGTAAAAGAGACTCTTAAAAGTGATCAAGAGGAAAAATAAATATGAGAGAATATGATTAAAAGAAATGCACAGCAATCATAACTATGAATTTGAATGTGATGAACATGCTTAAAATGGGAAAGAATAATAGAATGGTTAGAAACCACAATCCAATAATAATGTTTTTGTGAGAAACACACTTAAAACAGGAAGTTACACACAGACAAGAAAAAAATAGGGAACCTACATTTTGCTAAAAGATAAAAATATGTACAATGAATTTATATTCATCCTAAAAATATAAGCATAAAATAACATTGCATGTAATTTCTTAAAGGAAACACTAAATTAGTTACAGAAAGAGTTAGATAGAAAAACTTTAATATTGATGGAACTAATTTTCCCTCAATCAGACTTAAATAAATAAAAGCAAAATATAAACAAGAAAGAAGTTAAAGACCCAAACATAACTTGAGAAAAGTTAGATATGATAGATAACTGGAAAATATTTGAATGGGAATAGAAAAAAATATACCTATTTCTCAGTTTTGATAGCGTATTCACAAAAGAAAGTGACTATGGATCAGGGAATAAAACCCTCACAAACAAATGCACCAAAAAAGCAAAGAAAAAATACTTGGTGCATCTTTTACTGATCAATAAATAAAATTGCAATAAAATTATATTGAATAAATGGCCTTAGAAGAAAACTTTAAATGAATGGGAAAATGAACAATTAAATAATAAATAATTAAAAGATCAAAGAAAATAAACAATTAAATTCATTAAAGATAATGATAAAAATTAGAAAACATAACAAAATTTGTAAGCCGTAATTACAGGAAATGCTATATCTCTAAACTCTAAAGAAAGAAAGAGCAGAACAGCAAATTAGGCATGCAGCTAAAAAATAAACAACTAGAAAAGCAATAAATTAAATAACCCCAATTAAACACCAAACTAGAAATTCTGAAAAACAAACAAGAAATTAACAACATATTTTTTTGATTTAGTAAAAAGAACTGTTTTATTAAAAAGACAATAAAGTGGATAATCTATTAACAAAGTTGATTAAAAAAGGAAAGGAAAATTCCAATATAAAAAATGAAAAAGGTGAGTTTACAGCAGTGAAAAAGTAGAAGTAATTATTAGGAACTATTCTGCCCAGCTATACTTTCATAAAAATGACAATTTTAAAATATGAAGGATTTCCAAAATAAAAACTGCCCAATTTAATAGAAAAGATGATGGAATATTTAAATAATCCTTTCTTAGAAAATGAAATTAAACCATAAATGAACTTCTTAAGGGAGAAAAAAGGACTAGATAGTTTTACAAATGAATTCTACCAAATATTTAAAGCATAATTAATTTCAATAGTACACAAACTGTTTGAAAAAAATAGTTAAAGAAGGAATACTAACAAATTTCTTTTATATTACACACATATGGTCTTTTTTATTTTTAGAATTTATTTTGAACTTTAAGAACACAAAAAAGCATTTCCACACACAAAAGGACATTAAAAATATTACATACTGCTCCTTTTTCAAAATGACATAATAAATTTTACACATTATTTTAAAAATTGTCCTTGTCTGTGCTACCTTCTGAACTTTTTGTGTTCTCTTTGCATTTAAAAAAATGTTACAATAATCTTTGTTTTTGAGAAAAAGGTTTTATTGATATCCTCTGTTTCTTACATTAGACTTTGTCCCTTTCTATCTCCCAGAAAACTATGCCATATAACAAATAGAAGTTTTAGAGAGGGAAAAATCAGCAAACTCACAAAAACTTTGGAAAAAGTCCAAAGAATGTGAAATGTTTAACATATAGAACTCCCACTTCCAGAAAAAATATAGCTTGGGATTTTCTTCTCATTTCTCTTCATTTGAAACTTGCTTAACTATTATAATTTTGATACATTTACTTTTTATGTGTTGTTCTTTCCATTTCCATTGTAATTACACTGCATATTCTTTTCCTGCTGTGCTTATGTCTCTATGTATCAATTTATAGAAATCTTTCCACACTGTTTTTGTATTCATCCCATGCAACATATATTACATTCATGTATCATCGTTTGTTTAATCATTGCCCTAAGTGATGGGTATTTACTTTATTTGCATTTCTTAGCTAGAACAAAAAGTGACTTTTTGCTATAAATGGGGACTTTTTTCTTATTGATGGCTTCCATGAGGTATAAGTCCTGTAACAGAGTCTCTGGTTCAAAGGATATGGCTATCTTTATCACTCAAATTCAAATTGCTTTCCAAAATGGTTCTACTCTTTCATTTGCACTCATCATATTATTAGTGCTTTGAGGCATTTTTCATGTGATTGTGCATACTTACCTGTTCTTATTTTGAGAATAGGTTATTCATATCCTTAGACAATATACTTATGAGGAATGACTCAGTCATATATTGTATGTGTGTATATATGTATATTGTTCATAAATCATGGAAATCACTTACCAGAGAAATTTGAGACAAAGATTTTCCTCCATTTCATTTTCGTATCTAAAGTATATTAATTTTTTCTTGTGCAGAAACTTTTCACTTTAAAGCAAAGTTACACATTTTGTCTTTTGTTCAGTTAAGAATACATCTCTTTCCTATAGCTGTAAGAAGTGTATGCTGTGTTGGTCTAAGCCTAATTTCTACCAGATGGCTTTCTAGTTTTCCCATTTGGTTTCATCAAATGAGTAGTTGTTTTTTTTCCCTACATAATTTATGATTTCACTTTGTAAAAATACTGGATTACTCAGTTTTATTGCTACTGATTCTCCATTGCCTGATCTCTCTACTTTTTTAACCAACACCAAATTTTTTTTATAGCAACTGTTGTATAATATAACAAGAGGTCTGGAAATCCTATTCCACCCTCACCTTTTGTTTTTCAGTTATTGAGAATAATTTGTAAAGAATAGTTACTAACTCTTCTTTCAAAAGTTTGATAGAATTTTCTTGTGAATCCATCAGGACCAGGATTTTTTGTTTGTTTGTTTTGGTTTTGCATAGTTCTTTATAGCTATAACTATGTCCTTTTCCAAGATTAGGTTAACATCTCAATGCTTTAAGATAGTTTGGGTATTTTATGTTTTTGAAAATATTCTTCTATTTATACCATATTCTCAGTTTTAGCATAACTGTGGATAATTTGTTCTGAGTTTTTATTTGTTTTTGCTCTGATTTCATCTTATTTCCTAGTTTATTGATTCGATTTTTTGCTCTTTTTTTAAAAATCAGGTTAGCTAAGGGTTTATCAACTTTATTTGTCTTTTCAAACAATGACCTTTTAGTCTTACTTATAAATTTCTATTTTTTTAAATTTCCAAGTTATCTTTCTAATTTTAGTATTTCCTCTTTTGTGCTTATAGGTTTATTTGTTGGCTTTCAGAATTTTAAAATGCATATTCAACTCATTAAACATTTTTCTCTTTTATTGATTTATGTTTGTAAGAATGTGTTTTCATCCTGAGGACTGCTTCAGCAGAATCCCAGGAATTAGAAAAAATGAAATAACATTTTCCTTTACATAGTTGTTAATTATTCCTATAAGTTGTTCTTTGACTCCCTCATTATTTAGCATTTTACTGTTAAATATCCATTTGGCTCTGTATGTTTTGTTTGTGGTCCTTAAACCAATTACATTTGGGGGGGGGTGCTTATGGTCTTTAAAGGATGAAATAATTATTTCTTTTCCCACATTTGCTTGCAATATTCCTGTGTTCTAGTACATGGTGATGTGTATATGTGTCTGTGTGTGTGTGTGTGTGTGTTTGTGTGTGTGTGTGTGTGTAAGTTTCATGTGGTGCCAGAAATATGTATATTCTTTCATTTTCCCATTTAGAAGATGCCATAATTCTTTTAACTCTGGTTTCTCTAGCAATCTGCTCAGCACCTTATTTTCCCTTTGTTTGTCTTTATATTGGTTTTATCCAAAACAGAAAGAGGAATATTGAGGACTCTTGTCATTATTGTGTTTCTGTCTATTTCTTCTTAATACTCAGGTAACATTTCCTTTATAAATTTGGATGTTAAGTCGTTTAGAGAGTATAAGTTTATTACTGATTTTGGTTTTTGTCTCTGGTTCATTTCAGCCTAATAGTTTCCTTGATTATCTCTTGTTGTTTTTTGAATATTTGCTGTTGCTTTTTCACATAGATGATTGTAACTCATGCCTTCTTGATCACTTGATGCACGGAAAAATTTTTCCCTCATCCTCTAAGTTTTATTTTGTCATTAGACTTAGGTTTATATTTTCCTCTTCTCTAATATTGTTTTCCCCCTAGTTTTTTTTTAATTATTATTTCCCCCTTTTCTACTCTAAACAAAATGCTATGTTCCTTCACTTACTTTACCTTAATCTTTTTTTGTGAAGGTGCACCTATTCTACCTATTGGCTCTCTCTTCACCATCTCCAGTTCCCTGTTCTCATTTGTTACTCCTTATACTTTGGTTTTTCTTCCTTTTCTCTATTTTCTCCTGCTCTTATTTAGTTATATAATTCCCTTTCTCCTTTTCCCACCTCACCCAAGCAGATTCCTTTTGTTTCTCCTTTCTTTCACCTAGTTCTGTTCATTAGCATTTTGAATTTGTTTTTTTGTGTTCCTTTCAAAAGGGATTTCTCTCACTCTCTTCATTATCCATAATTTCATTCTCCTTCTAGACCCTAATTCTCTGAATCATGTCCTATAGAATTATATTGTTTCTCTCTTTTCTCATTATTCCTCTTACAATAAAATATTTCAAGGTATTTATTCTAGGCTCTACTTCTAGGCCTCTTCTGCTACTGCTCTGTCAAGCTTGCTCTATGAGTTCTCCCTTTTTGCTATGTCTTGCTCCCAGAATAATATGAATTATTGCAGGTGTCAGAGAGGATGTTGCCCCATGGTAAGGCCCCTTCCTCACCACATTTCTGATTAAGCAGCCCACCAATGATCTATACCCTTTCTAGTTATCTTTTATTTTCCCCATGAACCTCAAAAATCTCCTGCACCCATCCACCCCCAGGAGCCAGTTACCTTCAAGAGTTCCATTTCCCTCTTTCCCATGGTAGGAAAAGTAGACTTTTATATACCAAATCCCCCAGGTCACACCAAGCTCAAGGTCCCCATCTCCCTTTACATACTATCTCTCTTTACCCATAGAAGCATTCATCAACGGAAGCCAATCCCACCAACAAAACAAGGCCTCTACTCCCTTTCTTTTTCAATTCTTCCCTGTCTTTCTCACCTGAACCCCTGTAGTCTCTTCTCTTTCTGTATCCAGTGGTCACCTTCCCCTCATAGCTAGCCCTCAAATTGATTCTGGCAGATCACACATTCCTCTCTATCTCCCCTGCTTTCTCTCTTTTCATATGCCCTCTCATGTGTTGTGGCCCCAACCCTTTTGCACCCTCCAAAAAACCCCAACAATACTGACAAACCTACAGGCAGGTCATCACCAGGTTCTATTCATAATATCCCAAGATTGCCTCTTTATTGTTAATACCACAAAAATTGCACTTTCACCTCTGTCTTCATGTATGCATTAAGAAATAAGGTTTTTGCTGGTCTGTCTTTTATCATTCTGCTGCTATTGTTGTCTTTGGATGCAGAATTTCTTTTATATAGCATGTTTAAGGAAAAAGTGCTTTATATTTTTGTTTGTAAAAATACCCTTTTTGTTTAATGTCTATCTTTTTTTTCATTTAGGCTTATGCTTAGATTAGCAAGGTAGGTAACCCTGGGCAGCTTCCTGGGCTCCATTGCTCTTTGCAACACATTATTCATTCCCATCTACATTTTCTGCCAAGTACACAACAGTCTTGTGTTATTTGAATTCCCTTTCCTTTATATTTGAATGCCTTTCCCATTGTAACTTGCATAACTTCTTGTTTCTGAATTGAACTGTTAAATTTAACCACTATGTGTTTTGGAGCTTATAACCTTTTTTTCCTCTTTCAAATGACATTTCAAGTTCTATGTTCAGAAGTTCCATTCAATTCTCTTCTATTATTTCCTGCATAGTGATATAAAGGTTTTTTTGTCCAGTTAAATTTTTCTGGAAGACTAATGATCCTTGGGTTATCTTTATATACCCTATATTATCAGTATGTTTTACACACATAGGAAGTAGATTTTCAATGTTATAATTTTAATGCTTTCTTTACTATCATAATGTAATTTTTTTGGTTTTGTGTATTATGTTTTAGAATCGTTGTTTTTTGCTTCTCCTTTACTGGATTGTTTTCCACTTCTATATATTTCCTTCCCAATCTATTGCCAAATAAAATTATTATTTCAATAGATACAAAAAAAAGCTTTTTGACAAAATGCAATATCCATTTCCATTCAAATCACCAGAAAGCATAGGAATAAATGGAATTTTCATTAAAATGAAATGTAATCTCAATCTAAAGCCAAGAGCAAACCTTATTTATAATGCATATAAGCTATGGAATTTTATATTAAGTCAGTGGTAAAGGAAGGATGTCTATTTTCACCCTTACCACTTGCTATTGTACAACAAATGCCAGCTATAACAACGAGAAGAAAAAGAAATTGAAAGATCAACCACAGATAAAGAATAAATAAAGCTATAACTTTTTGCAGATGATATGATGGTTTACTGAGAGAACCCTAGATAACCAAATAAAAAACTAACTAAAACAATTAATAACCTCAGCAAAGGTAAAGGGAATAAAAAGAAACTGTCATAGAACATCACTGCTTGTGTGAATTCCCAATAAAATCCAGCAAGAAGAAAAGAGGAAAAAATTCATTTAAAATAACTTCAGGTAATATAAAATACTTGGCAGTTTACCTGCCAAGACACTATATGAACACAAATAAACACAGACCTAAACAAATGGAGAAATATTAATTGCAAATAAGTAGACTGAGCTATACCAATCAAACTGTCAAAGAATTACTTTATAAAACTAAAAAAAATCATCAAAAAATATAAAAGTGAGTAAAGAAAAAAAGTGGCCTATTAGTAAATATCAGATCTAAAACTATATTTCAATTCTGTACTTATCAAAACAATTGGGTACCAAGTAAGAAACAGAGGCTGGCTAGTGAAACAGATTAGGTATACAATATAAAGAAGTAAGTGGGCACAGTAACTTAGAATTTGATAAATCAAAAATTCCATCTATTGGGGCAAGAACTTACTATTCAACAAAAACTACTGGGAGAATTGGAAATTAGTCTGACTCAGCATTGGTTTAGATAAACATCTCACACTGAATAATAAGCTAAGGCCAAAAAAGGTATATGTTTTTTATGTAAAGTGTATCATTATAGACAAATTAGTGGAGCATGGATGAAATTACATTTCAAAACTAAAGATAGAAGAGTAATTCATGATCAAAAAAGAGATAAATTCAAAGGAGGTAAAATTCATAATTTTGCTTACATAAAATTAAAATTTTGCATAAACAAAACCAATAAAGCTAAAATTAGAAGAAAAGCAGAAAACAAAAAAAAATCTCTGTAGCAAGCTTCTCTGATTATATATATTCATATTGTATGTATCTTATATCATAGATATGTGAAAAGCAAAATTTAACAAAAAACTTAAACTTAGGCATATTTCTCTAAGCAATATAATATGTTAACAGGAGCATCAATCTGCCAATAAAAAGTCAACAATTCTGCTTCAGTTTCCAGCCAAAGACTCAGAATCGAAGAAGAAACTCATTTTTATAAACACAGAACGAAAATCATATATTTGACCTGCATCACAGGGGTGAAGGATCATGATTAGTTACATTATTAGTTTCTTGAAAAAGTGGTCACAGCATACATATGAAACGAAAACCACTTCTCTCTGTCTTTAAGGAATACTTTTGTGCATTTATGGTACCCACCTACATCCTGAGGTCATCGATGCCTGGGGATTAGATAAAAACACCTTTTTAATTGACCAGCATGAAGCTAAGGATGGGCCAAGGTCAGCTAGTCTGCTTCTTGAGGATAACACACAAACCTTTCAGGAGATCCTGAGATAGTGGTTTTTCTTTAACTAACAGTGGTTATGTGAAAGTTTAAACTGTAAACATCCTGCTTCAGAGAGAAAGGCTAAACTTTTGAAGTCATGAACTTCTGATGTCAGAAACAAAGAAAAGGCTTAGGTTTGTTGAATAAAATACAGAATATGGTTACAGAATAATATCACTTTTGGAGTGAAATCAAATAAAAATACCTAAACAATGTTTGCTTCTTTCAGATAAATAGCTAGAAAAACAGATAGATGTACAGACAGATAGATAGATACATAGATGGATAGATAGATAGATAGATAGATAGATAGATAGATAGATAGATAGATGGATGGATAAATGGATAGATCTATAGATAAGGGACTGAGTCAAATTAGCAAGGAAGAGTTATTCCCTAATGTCTAAATGGTCAAGGGATATGATTAAGCAGTTTTCAGATATATGAAAAAATGTTTTAAAATCACTATTAGCAAAATTAAAATAAAAATCTTAGGTACTATTATCTTAGACCTCTCAGGTTGCCTAAAATGACAGGAATGAAAATGACAAATGGAGGAGGGACTGCGAGGGGGAAAAAAGACATAGTAATGCGTTGTTGATGCATCTATGACCTAGCTTAACCATCCTGGAAATATATATATATATTATATATATGTGTATATATATATATATTATATATGTATGTGTGTGTATATAATTATGACCAAAAACCTATTAAGCTCATAGTCTTTGACCCCAAAATGTTACTACTATATCTTACCTTAAAGAGATCAAAGAAAGGAAAAAAAGATCTATATGTACAAAAATATTTATAACAGTTATTTTTGTTGGTCACAAAGAATTGAAAACTAAGGGAATAGCCATCAACTAGAGAATGGCTAAAGAAACTGTGCTATATGAATGTCATGCAATTCCATTGAAATGATTAAGAGGATTGTTTCAGAAAACATGTATAAAATTACACAAAATGAAGTGAGCAGAAACAGGAGAACAATTTATGAAATAACAACAATGTAAAAGTAATGAATTTTGAATGACTTGGTAAATGATCAATACAATGACCACTCACAATTTTAAAGAACTCATGAAGAAACACCACCAGATAGAAAGCTGTTGGACTCAGAATACAAATTGAAACATTATTTTCTTTTTCTTTCTTTTTCCTTTCTCTTGGACATGGCTCATGTGAGATTTTTTTTGCATGACTATACATATTTGTAATGCATTTAGTTTTTCTTGCCTTCTCAACTTTTGGGGAAAGGAGAAAAGGTAAAAGTCCAGAATTGAAAATCAAATAAAATTGAATTTTAAAAATCATACCTCAGATACCAGCTCTGTAAGGCTGGGCATTTAATTCTCTTCCCTCTCCTCCTCCTTCTCTTCTTTCTCCTTCTCCATCACCATAGCCATTGTCATAAATTCTTGTTTATATAGTGTCTACTCTGTGCCAGACACTCTGCTAAGCACTTGGAAATATTTCATTTGATTCTCAGAACAACCCTGAAATGTAGATGCTATTATTATCTTCATTTTATGACTGAAACAGGAAACAGAGGTTATATGATTTGTTTATATAAAACCCCTCCCTCCCCTGTGTCATCTTGCTTCCATGTCTCTGTGTCAATCTCTTCCTTTAGCTGCTCCTTCCTATTGTATGTCAGACTTCTTGGACCTCACAGGACTCAACCTCACTACCTGACACAAGATTGGATATTGAAGAAAAGTCCTGAACTGTTTAATCACCTCCCTCCCTGAATCAACTCTTCTCCAGTCACTAATCTGCTTGAACTCTTTCTGCAATGGTTAGCATACTCTCAGTCCAAGCTACTCTCTTCATCATGGTGAATCTGAACTTCTGGCTATCATTGTACAAACCCTCTTTTACATCTTCCACTGACCACATCCTTATTCTCATCCTCTTCAACCAAACCCTTATGATTTCTTGCTTCATATCTATCCATTCCTTCCATAGTGCTCCTTGGAATTCTTGTGTCAAAGTTATTAAACCAGTTTTCATCTTAAATCTCTTCCTTCCTCACTTCTTTCAACTTATGGAACTCACTGACACTTGGATTCTTCCTACTGACATGACATCCCTGGCCACATTTTTGGGTACTGCTTCCACTTCCATTCATATGCTCCTGATTCACTAGGCATGATGGGGAGTCAGAATACTCCTTGTTCTCCATTGCTACTTATAGGCTCTCCCTTTATCATCATCATTCAGAAAGATCTATTTCTTTGAAGTTCATTCAAACCATTTTTATTATCTGATCAAGATTCTGAGAGCTATTATCTAAAGGCCTTTAGGACATTATCCTTTCATCCTTAATTGCTCCAGTGCCTAGTTCACAGTCTTATTCTCTACATCCTCTCCTTCCCTCATACTAGGGGACTTCAATAGATAGATAGATAGATAGTCTCTTATCTAACTTCCTAATTCTTCACATTACTAGTGCCATGACATACTTCTTTCACCCAATTTAGCTGCGCACAGATGGGATCAATCTTGCAATGATCCATGAGTATTGCATTCTCATTTTAATGAACTTTGAAATTCCTTTATTTAATCATAATGTCTTGAAATTTTATCTTCCCCTCTGCCTTGCTATCCCTAACTTTGTTGATCTTCACTATAACTTCCATCCCTCCACCCATTAGGTCCTTCCCACACCGTTACCCCTGCACTGACTATACTCTTTCTCGTTTTCCTGTCTTGACTCTTTTTGTGACCAGTTCATCTCTGCATTATTCTCTACAACTGAATCCCTCATCCTCTTCTGCTGTCACTTACCATTGTAAAACCCCACTCTTGGATTACTCTATTTGCTACCTCCATTCATTCCTATTCACATAATCTTGAAAAGAATTAAAGTAAATCATGAATCTGTACTGATTGGTTGCATTACAATTTTGTTGCATAATTTCAACTCACTGTCACTATCCTTTTTATGCCTCTACAATTGATTCATTATCTCATTTATTACAGTAAGTTCAGAAATCTTTTCCCTCCTCAAGGAATGGCCTTCCGACTCCCACACTCTCAGTTGAGAATATTGTCTCATACTTCACAGGAAAAAAAATTAAGGCCATTTACAAGGAGCACTCCCTTCTCTTCTTATCACATACAATCCAGTTGTCTTCCTCACTGTCTTCTCCTTTGCTCCTATCTGACATGAAGTGATCACCTTTTGTCTTCCAAGGCAAATTATCTGCATGATTAAATTATCTCATTCTATTCTCTCATCCACAGGAGATTGCCCTTTCTATTATCCCTACTTTCTCACTAATATAAAACTCTCCCTACCTACTGGATATTTCTTTGCTGCCTATAAATATCCTTATATCTCACAAATCCTTAAAGAAACATCACTTGATCTATTCATTCCTGCTAGTTACCTTTCATGACTAAACTACTTTAAAAATCAGTTTGCAGTTGGTGCTTCCATTTCTTTTTCCTAAGTCGCATCTATACCCTATGGTTTTAGAATTCATCATTCAACTGAAGCTGTAATTGCAAAAATTAACAATTGATCTTGTAATGTCTAAATTTACAGACCTTTATTCAGTTTTCATCCTTGAGCTCTCTGAAGCTTTTGACAGTTAGATCATTCTCTTCTTCTAGGTCCTTATCTCTAGGCTTTCATGATATTGTTCTCTCCTGGTTTTTCTCCTACATGTCTGATCATTCCTTCTCAGTCTCCTTTGCTAGATCTTTATCAGGGTCACAGCTTCTAAATGTGGTAATCCCTTGACTTTGTCTTTGGCCCCAATCTCTTCTCCCTCTGTACTACCATTTGATGATCCTAACAGCATAAGAATGCTATTATAATTTCTATGTAGTTGATTCTCAGATCTACTTATCTATCTCTAATCTCTCTTCTGAACTCTAAACACACTATAAACTGCTTTTGTTTAGACATCTTGAACAAGATGTCCTATGTCCATCTTCAAATCAAAAATCCAGAGGGACTTTGTTAGCTTCCCTCCCCAATTCTTTTTTTCTTCTCTTTTGAATTTTGCTATCATTATCAAGGGCACTACCCTACTCACAATGCCCCCGGTTCACAATTTGTCATCTTTGATACAAAACTTGCAGTTCCCCACCATATCCAATGCGTAGTCAAGGACTGTTGATCCTATTCTCACAATTGCTCTCCTCTAACACAATGGCCACCTTGTTAGAAGCTCTTATCACCTTATACCTGAACTATTTACACTAGGGGAGCATGCCTTTAGAAGTATTTTTAATGTCCTCTAAATTTCTAATCATAGTACAAAGCCTTACTGTTCCCACCGTACCTCCTCCTCAAATGCTGGCCTGTATCCATGCGAGAGAGAGAGAGAGAGAGAGAGAGAGAGAGAGAGAGAGAGAGACAGAGACAGAGACAGAGACAGAGAGAGAGACAAAGAGAGAACATTTTCCATCAGCAGCTCTGCTACTTGGTTTCCCCTCCACAGAACATTGTTTTCCCCCAGGATAAGCTGATCACCTGAAATCTCATTACCATCAAGACTGACTCATATTTTGGATGCTAGACACAAAGGATGGGCTTTGAAGTGACATGTGGCCTTCTAGTACCTTGGTTGTGGCCTTTTGACTGAGTCCAAAATTTACAAAACAAATTGTTTTATTAAGGGGATTTGTTCTGTGAAGTTTGAATTTAATCAAAGGACTGCACCTGAGGACCTAGAGGGCCACATGTGGCCTCCTGGCCCCAGGTTCCCCACCCCTGCTCCACACATTTTCTACTCTCTTAGTTGCCTCTCCACTTTACTGGAGGGCTAGAGGGTAGAACAACAAACTCTTCCCAATGTGTTCTTTTATAAAGGGCTCAGAACTTCGCAGGTAACTTCATTTTCTGTCAGTAGCTCTGTTTGGTTTCCATGCAATGGAACATCATACCCCTTTGCCAGATACCCCATTGGCCCCCTGCCCACCCACCCCACTTTTTCATCTTTCCATTTGTGTTGTGTTCTCTCCATTAGAATGTAAGCTTTTTAAGGGCAGGGCCTATTTTTCTCATTTGTGTCCTCAATATTTAACATAGTTCCTGGCATATCGTAGGTGCTTAATAAATGTTTATTGAGTTGATATGTGTCACCACTATGTTAGTTCCTGGGAATACAAAGAGTAAAAAGAAAATAGCCTCTGCCCTCATTCAGTTTTCATCCTACTTGCGAGATGGTACATCTAAAAAGACAAGCATATACAAAATAATTTAAGGACAGGTTAGATTACAAATGAAATGGCACATTAACTGAGGCATGATGAAACCTAGGATTGTATATTTAGAGGCAGAATTGCTCATAAAGGTTTCCTAAACCAACTCTCTCTTTTTATAGATAAAGGAAAGTTAAGCACAGAGAGGTTATGTGACTTTTGCAGTGATATACAGTAATAGAGCCAGATCTAAAGACATTTCTACTACACCTACTTCCCTATTCTGTTTACCTTACACTGGTATAGGTATGGAATATTATTGAAAGTAGATATCTACAGTTTGAAAAACATTGAAAGCCCACTTTGAATTCAGGAATACCTATGTTCAAGCCTTGCTTTTGACACATTCTTGCATTATGAATCTAGGCAAGTCACTTTATCTCTCAATGCCTGAAGCAACCTTCTAAGGTTATCAGTTGTAAAGAAAATGTCATTTTGCATCAGTGGAAGGAGTTTCCACACCAGGAATTCTTTATACAAATGAGATCACAGGCACACATAAACATGCTACATGCATGGCGAACACTTATAGGAAAGAGAACACAGTAACAGCTTAACCTGATTAACAAAGCAGTGTGATGAACATCACCTGATGTATGCTGATAGTATAAAGCTTCATGGGTAAACTTTTATTTTTGCCACTTATGTTATCTTGGTAAAGTCACTTAAACTCTCTGCACCTCAGATTCCTTTTATCTAAAACAAATATGTTAGCCTACCTGATTTCTAAAGTGCCTTCCCAGCTCCAAATTCTAGAATGATATCAGCCATCTTCCTAATAATTTTAAGTTGCAGTACATGTCTTTGTCCTAGGCCATGCTTTGAGTTGCCCAAAACTTTAGGGGAACAAAAAAGATACCAACACATGTGTATTCAGTTGCACAGTTGTTCAAATCTTTTCTTTACCTTTGTTCTTTTTTGATTTGAGGTTTTGGTTAAAAAGCAAAGTGTGAATAATCACATTAATAAAGTGACATAACAAATGCTATACTGGGAAAAAGTGCTAAGCTGGTGAGAATTGAAAGCCTTCTGTTTGTGGGTGCTATCTTTCATCATGCAATTATCCACCATCAATCACTTGACTAATAGGGTGATAATATTTAATCATTATCTTTCCTGAAAGGATACTGCTTCACAAGAAATGCCCTGACAATTAGAAGCAAATGTCCTACTTAGAGGTGAGAAAGTAGGAAAGATACAATTATTATTTGTTGAGAAATCCAGAACTGTATGAGGATATTTTCAATTACTTACAGCTGGTCCAATGCTACTACAAAGTACTACTGGTCTACTACCATAACGAAGGGATAAATTATTGTAATTTTGTATGCCTTGCTTCTTTGACTTCAAATGCATGGAGTCTAATATAAGGGTGATTTATTTCTCATTCTTGCAAAAAGAAAAACAATGGTTCAATCAAATCAATTAACCAGATGATGCTATATGATATAATGATAGCCTAAAAATTACTAGTTGGAAATGAGCTAGGGGGTCATTCATATAGATTGAAGCTCAATTTAATTTATTAAATATCTATAATATTCAAGAAAATACATAAAGATGACAACTAATACAATACTTGCCCTTAAGGAGCATATAGTTGAAATAGCTCTGAAACACACTGCTATCACTATCCCAGCAGAGGGTGTTTTTGCTAAACTTAATTATGAAAGTATGGCACGATACCCAATCAATGCATTTTCTGTCAACAGATTAAGCTTTAACCTTGACTAGCAGTGAATTTAAATGGGGTATATCAGTCTCAGCCCTTTCCTCTTATATATAGAAACATTTCTTTTCCTCTACAGATTCCTATATAATAGAAAAGGAGTAACAATTTATGTTCTTCCTTACCTGCTACCATCACTGGAATATATCTTATCCTTTAAGATCAACCCATCCGATTATATCAGCGTATCCTGATTTTTGTTGCTGCCATTTGTTGATTTCCAAGACACTTTCCCACATTTTTTTTATCTATTTCTTTACCTGGTTTACAGTCTTCCTCTACTCTGTACCTCAACTCCAGATTTCATCCTTGATGACTTAAGTCTGATCAGATTATAACACAGACTATAAGATTGCTAGTTGGAAAGGACCTCATAGATAATATAAAATAAGCTCTTCATTTAAAAAGGTAAAGAAATTGAGGTCCAGCCTCACATGTCACATGACTTCATTTTCCATCACCCAGTAGTGGTTCATTGCTTCTCTATCCTGATTCTTAGAGCTTGCTCCCTTCCTCATGATCTCTGAGCTCCTAATGACACTGCCACTGCTATTCTACTACACCTTTGCAATTGCAATTTATTTCTTAGACTTCTTCAAATGAGAAGAGGGAATACAAGATAGGTGAAGTCATATAGGGCAGCTAGGTGGTGCAATGGCTAGAGTGCTGAGCCTGGAGTCAGGAAAACTCATCTTCCTGAGTTCAAATAGAGACCTCAGACACTTACTGTGTGATGCTGGACAAGTCATTTAACCCTGTTTTCCTCAGTTTCCTCAAAATGAGCTAGAGAAGGAAAAGCAAACTAGTCTGGTATCTGTGCCACAAAACCCCCAAATGGTATTCAAAGAGTTAGGCACAACTGAAAACAAAACTATGGTGGGAAAAGGAGATAAAAAAACAAAGAGTATTGTCACTGAAATATGTTAAAAGTTACATGGAGAAGAGAAAATAAATCACTAATACCTCATGACAAGAGATATCTTATAGTGGGCACTATAGTCGTGAGGATATTTCATCCTTGCCCCACCCTTACTGCCCTTGTGCTGCTCTCCAAGGTCATGGAGAAACAGAGCAAGGCACTTGTATCATACAGAACTTATATAGCTCCAGGTAAATATTTTGAAGAATGGGTCTTCTATGAATACATAATCTAAATGCCCTTGAAAATATGAACAAAACAAGATGGAGGCTGGAAAGCAAAGACTTGCCTAAAGCTCGCCCCCAGAACCCTCCAAACACCTATAGAAAATAGCTCTGAACAAATTCTAGAACTGCAGAACCCACGAAATAGCAGAGGGAAAGCAGGGCTCCAGCCTACGACAGGCTGGATGGTCACTGGGTAAGGTCTATTGCACAGAGCTAGGAGCAGAGTAGAGCCCAGCGTGAGCTGTGCCAGGAACAAGCAGACTGGGAACTGAGTGGAACAGGCTCTAGCACACTGAATAAGTGAGCTGTGGCAGTTACCAGACTTCTCAACCCACAAACACCAAAGACAACAGACAAGGTTAGTGCGAAAAACCATGGGGACAGAGTGGAAGGAGTTTGTGGTTCAGCCACTGCTGCAGAGGTGGTGCAGCTCTGAGGAAAGAAATATAGCTGCAGTTGCTTCTGGCCCCAGGCCCACCTGGTGGAAGGAATTAAGTGGCAGACCAGAGCAGGAGTGCAGAGCCTGCTTAAGATCTGAGTTGCAGTCCAGGTTGGCGGTTCTTGGGGGAGAAGGAATGCTGGTGTGGCAGAGCTTGCTGTGTAGAAATAGCTCTGAAAACAATAGTGCAGCTCAAGCTTGGACAAAGTACTCTATACTCGACAAGCAGTTATACCCTGACAAAAAACTCAAGGGTCAAGTAGTTGGCTGGGAACATGGCCAGGTAGCAAAAACACTCTCAGATTCAGACTCAGACTTTGGAATCTTTCTTTGGTGACAAAGAAGATCAAAACATACAGCCAGAAGAAGTCAACAAAGTCAAAGAGCCTACATCAAAAGCCTACAAGAAAAACATGAACTGATCTCAGGCCATGGAAGAGCTCAAAAAGGATTTGGAAAAGAAAGTTAGAGAAGTAGAGGAAAAATTGGGAAGAGAAATGAGAGTAATGTGAGGAAACTATGAAAAACAAGTCAATGACTGGCTAAAGGAGACCTTAAAAATACTGAAGAAAATAACACCTTAAAAAATAGACTAACTTAAATGGCAAAAGAACTCCAAAAAGTGAATGAGGAAAAGAATGCCTTGACAGGCAGAATTACCCAAATGGAAAAGGAGGTCCAAAAGACCACTGAAGTAAATACTACCTTAAAAATTAGATTGGAGCAAGTGGAAGCTAGTGACTTTATAAGAAATCAAGATATTATAAAACAGAACCAAAGGAATCAAAAAGTTGAAGACAATGTGAAATATCTCATTGGAAAAACCACTGAAATGGAAAATAGATCCAGGAGAGACAATTTAAAAATTATTGGACTACCTGATAGCCATGATCAAAAAAAGAGCCTAGATATCCATCTTTCACGAAATGATCCTGGAGAACTGCCCTGTAATTCTAGAGCCAGAGGGTAAAATAGAAATTGAAAGAATCCACTGATCACCCCGTGTAAAAGATCCCAAAAAGAAAACTCCTAGGAACATTGTTGCCAAATTCCAGAGCTCCCAGATCAAGGAGAAAATACTGCAAGCAGCCAGAAAGAAACAATTTGCGTACTGTGGAAACATAATAAGAATAATACAAAATCTAGCAGCTTCTACATAAAGGGATCAAAGGCTTGGAATATGATATTCCAGAGGTCAATGGAGCTAGGATTAAAACCAAGAATCACTTACCCAGCAAAACTGAGTATAATGCTCCAAGGCAAAATATGGACTTTCAATAAGATAGAGGATTTTCAAGCTTTCTCAGTGAAAAGACCAGAGCTGAATAGAAAATTTGACTTTCAAAAACAAGAATCAAGAAAAGCATGAAAAGGTAAACAAGAAAGAGAAATCTTAACAGACTTACTAAAGTTGAACTGGTTTGTTTACATTCCTACATGGAAAGATGATGTATATAATTCATGAGACCTTAGTATTAGGGTAGCTGAAGGGAATATGTGTGTGTGTGTGTGTATATGTGTGTGTGTGTGTGTGTGTATATATATATATATATATATAGACAGAGGGCACAGGGTGAGTTGAATACGAAGGGATGATGTCTAACAAAATGAAATCAGATTAAGGGATGAGAAGGGAATATATTGAGAGTGGGAGAAAGGGAGAGATAGAATGGGGTAAATTATCTTGCATAAAAGTGGCAAGAAAAAGCAGTTCTGTAGGAAGGCAAGAGGGGGGCAGGTGAGGGAGAAAGAGTGAATCTAGCTCTCATCAAATTTGACCTGAGGAGGGAATAACATACATACTCAATTGGGTATCTTACCCCACAAGAAAGAAGGAGGAAGGAGATAAGAAAGGGGGGATGATAGAAGGGAGGGCAGACAGGGGGAGGAGGTAATCAAAAGCAAACATGTTTGAAAAGGGACAGGGTCAAGGGAGAAAATTGAATAAATGGGGATAGGATAGGAAGGAGCAAAATATAGTTAGTCTTTCACAACATGAGTATTGTGGAAGGGTTTTGCATAATGATACACATTTGGCCTATGTGGAATTGCTTACCTTCTTAGGGAGGGTGGGTGGGGAGGGAAGAGGGGAGAGAATTTGGAACTCAAAGTTTTAAAAGCCAATGTTAAAAAAATTGTTTGTGCATGCAACTAGGAAATAAGATATCCAGGCAATGGGGTATAGAAATCTATTTTTCCCTACAAGGAAGTAAGGGAAAAGCGGATGGGAGGGGGGTGGGGTGACAGAAGGGAGGGCTGCCTGGGGAATGGGGCAATCAGAATATATGCCATCTTGGAGTGGGGGGGAGGGCAGAAATGGGGAGAAAATTTGTAATTCAAACTCTTGTGAAAATCAATGCTGAAAACTAAAAATATTAAATAAAAAAATAAATCGTAATTTTTAAAAAAAGAAAATCTGAACAAAACATATGTTCACCAAATCACATGTTGCTCTCCTTTTATTCAATCCTATGGTATGCAAAGAAATCTCTCCTCCATTTTCCTCATTAAATGTCATTCAGTCTCTTTTCCAGAGCCCAAACTTAGCTGTAATTTACCTTTATTATCCAATAAATAAAGTATCATCATAGTCCCAGCTTCTTGCCTTCTCTACAATTTAGAGCTTAGCTTCCATCAGTCACTATTTAACCCTAGATCCACAACTAGGTCTTACCATCCTTTATCTTTGTTAGCTATCATAATTCATCATCATCATTATCTTCTCTCCTCTCCATAGCAACATAAAAATCCTCTTATCCATCCCTAGAAAGTACTCGAATGTTCTACTAAGAAAGCATTAGAAACAAATAGGAAACCAGGCCTCGAAGATTTCCTTAAACTACCAAGTCCATTTCTTGGGAATAGAAGGCATAGAGGAGAGGATACAGGGGCTGGAGATAAAGAAAATGAGAATATCAGAAATGCAAGTTAACAAGGAAGTCAAGGGTAGAGGATGGAGCTTTTTTGAAATGGCTACTTATAGAACAAAGACTATGGGGGTAAGGAAATGAAGACAGACCCTGGTGCTGTATGAGAAGAACAAACCTGTAAAATAGATGGAAAGACAGGAAAATGGTGGAAAGGCAGTGAAAATAAAAGTGCATTTCATACTTCAAGATCTTGAAGAGAGATTATTTTGAAGATTAGTAAAATCTAGAGTTTATGGTTGTTGTGGTATAGTGGAAATAGGGATCCTGAAATTTGAGCATCATAATGAACTGAAAATCCAGTCTAATTATCATCAGTCATTTATCAGCCATCTATCTGGGCCTCAATTTCCTTACCTTTAAAATGAAGAGCTTATTTTATATTATCTATGAGGTCCTTTCCAACTAGCAATCTTATAGTCTGTGTTATAATCTGATCACACTTAAGTCCTCAGGGATGAAATCTGGAGTTGAGGTACAGAGTAGAGGAAGACTGTAAACCAGGTAAAGAAATAGATAAAAAAAATGTGGGAAAGTGTTTTGGAACTCAACAAACGTCAGCACCAAAATCAGGATGTGCTGATATAATCAGATGGATTGAACTTAAAGAAGAAGATATATTCCAGTGATGGTAGCAGGTCTGGACATGGCAACAAGAAAGAACATATGATATTTCTGGTTTTTGGCCCTCTGAGAGACAACAGAGAATACATAGGCAGAATTGAAAAAAGTGGTGAGGGTAGTGGCAATGGAGAAGGAGAAGGAGAGCGAGAGAGGGAGGGAGAGGAGAGAGAGGGAGGAAGGGGGGGGGAGGGATGGAGGGAGAGAGAGAGAGAGAGGTAGAGGTGTTTTTTTTTTTAGTTGCTTCAAAACCTGGCTCCAAATATAGGTTTCCCAGACCTATGCATCAATCTCTGTGTTCTAGCCAAATTGGTGTTGCTGTTCTTTATATATAACCTCCCATGTTTATTCCTTTGCACTGGCTGTCCCCCATTCCTGATATGTACTAACTTTTCACTTCCACCTCTAAGAATCCCTTGTTTCCTTCAAGATTAATCTCTAGCATCATCTTCTGAAGAAGTCTTGTCTTATTCCCCTTCTTTTATTACTCCATTCTCAAAGTTTCTGTGTATTTTTTCTCATCCATTTGTTCTCATATATGCAGCATGGTATAGAAGATGAAGAATTAGCCTTGAAGATGAAGAGAGCTGGTTTCAAGTCTTACCTCTTATGCACACTGGCTATGGAACCCTGGCCAAATCACAAAAACCTCTTAGTTTTCTAGGTTATTTTCTAAGACTTAAGTTATAGAGAAAGTACCTTATTGGTAGAAGGATCTTCCTTACCCACAAGTTCATTCACTATATACCAATGAAATCACAGGTCCAGTTTTGATCCCTATACTATCTCTATATGTATATCAACATATAATTTTATCTCCCACCGATAGACTGTGACCTCTTGAGTGCATGGTCTTTTTCATTTTGCTCTTTGTATGTCTAGCAACCTGCAAACGGTTTGTAACCTAGTAGGTGCTTAATAAATGTTTGTTCATTGATTCAGGTCAAGAGATGAATGGGGTATAAAAAGAAGATACCAAGGATTAATAAAGTTTACTAATAAATCAGTCTTCCAGAAGAGATAGTAGAAAGGAAGAATAAAATAAGAACTGGAGATGTTTGGGGAATTGGGGGAAGGAGGGAATGAATGAATGAATCAACCCACAAGCATTTATTAAGCACCAACTATATGCCAGGTATTTTGTTAGGTGCTAGGTAAACAAAGACAAAAAATGAATGACTTCTTGCCCTCAAAGAACTTTTATGCTACCATAAGAGCAAAAGAAGTCTACAGTGATGAAGTGATTTGGCCAAAATCACAATGTCCATGCTAGGGAAGGACATGTGTTTGTGTATAGACACACACAAACACACACACATACATATACACATATAAACATATGTTCATATGTATGTAGACACACATAAATACAATTCACATATATGCGTGTATATGTATGTGTATATAATTTGCTAGTCATACTGATAGACTTTACAGTTTTTTCCATGGATTACTTACTATTGTGCAGAGACTTGGAGTGTATCTGTATGTGCATGTATGGCAGGGGTAGGAGTGGAAAGAGTATAGTAACAATGATAGTCTCAAGTTTTTCCTATCCCAAATTTGTAATCATATAAGAACCAGTTGATTTCACCTCTGCAAATCTGCGTCAGAAAAGCTTGAGGCCATCAGTATTCCTGAGTTTTACAGATAAATGCATGTATACATTTTTGTATAAACTATATAGCTATTTCATACACACAATTTTTTTCAGAAAACAAATATCATAAGGCAAAAATTAAATTCAGAGAATCCCAGAGTCTATAGAGTATGAATCACAAACCTCTCAAAACAAGGGGTAACTTTTTAAAATTAGAACTATTTAGCCAGGCAATTTTACCTGAATTCACTCGTTTACTAGTTTCTCTTGTTGAAGGTATGCCTTTAGCTAAATGTGACTTACATTAAATGAATGCTGAATAAAATGAGCTAGAGCCACATTTAGAAACCTATAATAAGGAAATTATCCTATGTCCAATAAGTTCCTGGTCCCTGAGTCACAGTTCCTAACACATTTCTTGCCCCAAGCTCCATTTTTAGAAAGCAATGGTTTATACAGGAAATACACACACATTACATATACATGTGTATGTATATACATATGCATATGTGTCTATGCATGTGTTTGTGTGTATATATGTATTACAAAGGACTAAATTTTCAAGAATATTTAAGAATTTCTGATGTGTGATTCTATGTGGGGAAAAAGTGGTATGATATGCCATCTTGCGGGGCAAAAGGGGGCAAGAAAATCTGGATCTCAGGATCATGATGAAGTGAGTGTCGCAAACTAAAAATAAAAAATATTAATAAAAAAGAATAAAAAAGAATTCAATCTTTAAAAAATCCCCAATTTAAAAAAGTGGCATGATATATCCTAAGACAGGGGAGGAAAATAGGGCCCCAAATCACCATAGATATATTTACTTAACCACTTCTTGTAGTCCCTTTTTATAGAAAAGGATTATGAATCTTACTGTTAAAAGTTTATTTCTGTGCTTTAGAAAACATTTCATTAGAAATCTAAATCTTGATTTATAGTTTGTTGAGAAAGTGATTCTGAGACAAGTAGAAGAATCTTTAGCAATAGAAACGGCAAAACAGACTTGTCATTTTATGGAATCATTGTGACTTAAAGAGTCAAAGCAAAGCCATACTATTTCTTAAGTTTTTCATATGAAGATTTAAAAAATATACATAATATTCATGAAAAAATATGTAGCATACTAAATTACATTATATTCAGGTTTTTATAATAGAAGTTATATAGATTCAAATAATGCTTATGAAATGAATCATAGAATCTTGGGACAGGGCAAGATAGCTCATACACCCACATTAAATTCAGTTCTAGCCCTACCCAAGTGACTATTCATTGTTGTCCTACATTTCCAGTGTTAGTAACCCACTTTTGTTGTGAAGAAATTGTGTCTTTCTGGCTGCTTGCAATATTTTCTCCTTGATCTGGGAGCTCTGGAATTTGGCAACGATATTGCTAGGAGTTTTCTTTTTGGGATCTATTTGAGGAGGTGATCTGCAGATTCTTTCAATTTCTATTTTGCCCTGTGGCTCTAGAATATCAGGGCAGTTCTCCTTGATAAGTTCTTGAAAGATGATCTCTAGGCTCTTTTTTTGATGATGGCATTCAGGTAGTCCAATAATTTTTACATTATCTCTCCTGGATCTATTTTCCAGGTCAGTGGTTTTTCAATGAGATATTTCACATTGTCTTCCATTTTTTCATTCCTTTGGTTCTATTTGATAATATCTTGATTTCTCATAAAGTCACTAGCTTCCACTTGCTCCAATCTAATTTTTAAGGTAGTATTTTCTTCAGTGGTCTTTTGGACCTCCTTTTCCATTTGATTAATTCTGCCTTTCAAGGCATTCTTCTCCTCATTGGCTTTTTGGAGTTCTTTTGCCATTTGATTTAGTCTATTTTTAAGGTTTTGTTTTCTTCAGTATTTTTTGGGTCTCCTTTAGCAAGTCATTGACTTCTTTTTCATGGTTTTCTTGCATCACTCTCATTTCTCATCCCAAATTTTCCTCTACTTCTCTAACTTGCTTTTCCAAATCCTTTTTGAGCTCTTCCATGGCCTGAGACCAGTTGATGTTTTTCTTGGAGACTATTGATGTAGGCTCTTTGACTTTGTTGACTTCTTCTGGCCATATGTTTTGATCTTCTTTGTCACCAAAGAAATATTCCAAAGTCTGAGTCTGAATCTGAGTGCATTTTCACTTCCTGGCCATGTTCCCAGCCAACCTACTTGACCCTTGAGTTTTTTGTCAGGGTATGATTGCTTGTAGAGTAAAGAGTACTTTATTCCAAGCTTGAGGGGATGTGCTGTTGTTTTCAGAGCTATTTCTATACAGCCAGCTCTGCCACACCAGCATTC
Organism: Trichosurus vulpecula; assembly: GCF_011100635.1. Classification (NCBI taxonomy): domain Eukaryota; kingdom Metazoa; phylum Chordata; class Mammalia; order Diprotodontia; family Phalangeridae; genus Trichosurus; species Trichosurus vulpecula. The sequence goes on along the minus strand of NC_050574.1, from coordinate 205,669,565 downwards.
CTTCTCCCCCAAGAACTGCCAACGTGGACTGTAACTCAGATCTTAAGCAGGCTCTGCACTCCTGCTCTGGTCTGCCACTTAATTCCTTCCACCAGGTGGGCCTGGGGCCAGAAGCAACTGCAGCTGTAGTTCTGTAGCTGCACCACCTCTGATGCCCCGGGGCGGTGGCCTAACCACAAACTCCTTTCACTCCCAGCAGCTTTTCCCACTAACCTTGTCTGTTGTCTTTGGTGTTTGTGGGTTGAGAAGTCTGGTAACTGCCACAGCTAACTGATTCAGGGCACTAGGGCCTGTTCTGCCCAGCTCCCAGTCTGGTTGGTTCTGCCACCTACCAAGCTGGGTTCCACTTCCAGCTCCATGCATGATACACCTCACCCAGCAACCATCCAGGCTGTCCTGGGCTGGAGCCCTGCTTGCCCCTGCTATTTTGTGGGTTCCGCAGTTCTAGAATTTGTTCAGAGCCATTTTTTATAGGTTTTTGGAGGGACTTGGTGGGGAGCCACCATCTTGGCTCCGTCCCTCCCAAGTCTTTTTCAAACATTAAGATGCTTCCAGCAAACCTGGCTTCCAGCTTTCAGAAAGATGGAAGAAGCCAATTATATTTCGGGTTACTGAAAGAAAAGACTCCGGGAAGAGAGAAGATGGCAATCTCTGTCATGTCCCTATTGCCATCTTGCTACAGTAGAGACTGTAGGGCATTTTCATTTAGGTGAGATCTACAATTCTCTCTCTCTCCCTCCCTCTCTCTCTCTCTCTCTCTCTCTCTCTCTCTCTCTCTCTCTCTCTTGGTTGAGCTGAGTTATCTTCCTTTCACTGGGAGCACTACTTTACTTTGGGTTGTCTGGTATATATTCTCCAATGTATAGCTTCACTGATTTATATTTTCTGCAATTCAGAAAAATTAGTTTCTTTGTTATTCACTATGTTTATTCATTATTGAGCTGTTATTAGGTACAAAAAAAGATCAAGCTTTGGATATAAATATTGGGGTGGCCCTACCCTTCAAAATGACAAAGTGATCAGAAGTTAGATGGAATCTGATCATATCCTCTAAACAAACAATGTTTAAGGGAGCAGACAGATATTCTTCCAGACCAGTACTCCCTCTCTCTAAGAAGAGCAGAATGGTGGCCCCTGGCCTCAAACTCCCTGTTCCTCTGTAGGCAGGAATGAAAGTCTCACTTGGCAAAAAGTGCTGAGTGAAGGTAGAGGTTTCTATTCTGCCTTCCTTTGAGCCACACAGCAGGTCTCCCAACACACATAAAGCCTACACATCTGAGGGTCCCTCTTCTGTTATACAACAAGAGCATTGTCAAAGACAATCAAGAAAAAGTCAAGTGTGAAATAAGATCCACCTACAACCACTGCTGCAAAATTATTGGGTTAGTTTTTAGTAGTCAGTGCACAATGTAACTCATCCAAAGAGCAAAAACTTTCTATTTTAAAATGAAGTGAGACTACTTCTAGTACTTTGCTGCAGTAGACTGCAGTGATGAGTGAAAATAAACAATAGCTAATTCCCAAGGAGCTCAGCAAGAAACATTCAGTATCAGGAAAAAAGATGCATTCTACACCTTCAATTCTCCCGGACCTAGCTTTTAACTTTTCAGCATTTAACTATGAGAAATTTCACAGCCCAGAGCTTGCCTAAACTTTGGCTAAAATAGCTTGAGGTGAAGTAAGCCAGCCATACTCCTTTCCAGCCATTTCCTTTCCAGGCTCTACCTCTGACTCTCTGTACCAAGATGCAGAAGATACCTTCTCTCCCACTTCTCACCTTTCTTTTACATGTTATCTTTTCTCATTATAATGTAATCTCCTTGAGGACAGTGGTTTTCTTTATTCCCCTTACTATTAGTATTCCCAGCACCTAGTACTGAGCTTGGCACATTTGCCAAGCTCAATAAAATGCTTAATTTTGGTGCTTAATAGAGACTTATTGACTTGAGTTCACTTGTTGATTATCTCAGAACTTGACACAATGAAGAATCATGCAGTTGCCTAAACACAACTTAAAATTGTGGACGTTGGATAGAATAGCAAGAAGTTGGTGATGATGTAGAAGTACAGAAAATTACACCTCATGCAAGGTGTCATCCTTTCAGGAATTCTTTTTACATATTTCCATTACATATAGCTGCACTTAGATTTCCAAAAAACAAAAGAACCCATCCTTGGGTAAGAAACCAAACATTTGTCATCTTTTTACCCTGAAGCTTTGGGAGAGTTCATTCTTTGATTTTTGTTTATCTTGACCTTCCTGATATGTTCTTACAATTACAGAAAAATATTAATAGCTTTCTTTCCTGTAAACAAATTTATTATACATACTTCTGTATAGAGCTAAAATGTATCTATATTATAACATTTTAACCAATTCTTTAAGTAACTATTTTGTTTTACAGTGAAAATATAGTTTCTTGAAACTTCAACACAGCTTTTATCCCTCACTTCTTTCCCCATTCCTACCTTATTTTTTAGGGTTTTCCAAATAGCAAATAATTTTAAAATGCTTTTCTTATATATTCTTTATGTTTTAGGAAGGATCTGAGTGAGCTAGGATGTACAGTAGATAAAGTACTAGACCCAGAGTCAGGAAGAATTGAATTAAAATCTAGCTTCAAATATGTTTTATCTGTATAACTAGGTTACCTGGCAAGTCACATAATCTCTGCTGCCTCAGTTTCCTCAAATATAAAATGGCAATAAGTGCACAGTGTTGCTGCAAAGATAAAATGTCATACTATTTGGGGAGGAAAAAAGGAGGAATCTGCTACTTGGTCAAATGGAAATAAATTTGCAATTGTAGGATTGGGATCACAAGCTGAAATATACCTCCTGTAAAATACATCCTTGAGGCTGTAAGGTGCTTGGAACAGTAGAGGGTGTCCTTATTCTTCAGTTGCTACAGATTAAGTTGATTATTTCACATTACTAAGTAATAAAGTAGAATAAAACTGTTAGAATACAGGGTGTCCCAAAAGTCTTCATCCAGTTTAATGTTATTAAAGCTGCCCTTTGGTAACAACTGGCCTAAGGCATTGCCTTTAGCAATTTAAAGATCATGCCATTTCTTAATATACAACAAAGAAGAAAAAAATGAAATACATAAGTCCAGGTCAAATATTTTAGTACTTTTCCTAATAGCCTTGTGCACAAGTGTGAAGGTATTAAGTTTGTGCAGTGTTAATTACTTACAGGAAATGAACCACTTTTGTGTTCTGTTAATCACAGAGTAATAATATAGAACTATTACATATTTAAAAAAATTAAAAGAGGCACATAAAATTTTGAACTTGGTTTAGTAGCTATAAGAGGGTATAATAATTAACATTTTAAAAACTAGTTCAGAGAGGCAGAGCTAAGATGACAGAGCAAAGGGAGGGACTTGCCTGAGCTCTTCCCTAAACCCTTCCAGATACCTTTAAAATGATTCTAGACAAATCCTAGAGCAGCAGAACCCACAAAAAGATGGAGTCAAACAAATTTCCAGCCCAAGACAATTAGGAAGGTCAGCAGGAAAGGTCTGTTACACCAGGGTGAGATAGGAGTGCAGTCCAGTGCAGGCATACCAATGTAGATCTGGGCCCAGCAAACCTGGTGCAGGATTCAGGGTGACTGAATCAGCAATAGAAGTGATTATTTCCAGACCTCTCAGTCCACAGACACCAAAGACAACTTAAAATGTCAGCAGGAGAGTTCTGTTGCACCTGGGTAAGAGCAGAGCACAGTCCAACATAGGCCAAACCAGCCCAGCCCTGACCACAGCAAACCAGGAGCAGGCCCTAGGAGTGACTGAATCAGCAGTGGCAGTACCTGCTTCTACAGCTCTCAGCCCACAGACAGTAAGGGGGTCAAACAACTGGTGAGAAGGAAATTACAGGGGTCTTTTTGCTGGCAATGAGGCATGTTGCTTTGCTCATACTCAAATCCAATTCATGGTTCTGGGTAGCAGTTCCAGGGTAAGGAGGAGTACTAGCATAGCAGAACTTGAGGCCACAGTGGAAGGCAGACCATCCCTCACTGGTCCAGGGCAGAAAAGAGTGCTTGTGGTCACTCACAGACCAGAGCACAGGACAGGAGAGTAGTAAATACATCTCTTCTTAGATCATACAACCTTGGAAGAATTGAAAATGTACAGGTCCCTAGATGTATCTCCAAAAACAGCTATACAAAAGCCTGGGACAGGGTACCTGCCACCCTGGAAGCAGAACCCTACTTTAATAAGTTAAAAGTCAAGTAAATAGGCTGAAAAAATGAGCAAACAATGGAAAAAAAACTCTGACCATAGAAAGTTACTATGGAAGATTAAAATGCACACTCAGAAGAAGACAACAAAGTCAAAGATCTCACATCCAAAGCCTCCAAGAAATATACAAATTGGTCTCAGGCAATGAAAGAGATCAAAAAGGATTTTGAAAATCAAATAAGAGAAGTAAAGGAAAAATTGGCAAGAGAAATAAGAGAGATACATGAAAATCATGAAAAACAGGTCAACAGCTTGGTAAAGAACACACACAAAACTACTGAAAAAAATAACACCTTAAAAAACAGACCAGGCCAAATGGTAAAAGAGGTCCAAAAAGCCAATTAGGAGAAGAATGCCTTAAAAAGCAGAATTGGCCAAATAGAAAAGGAGGTCCAAAAGCTCACTGAAGAAAATAATTCTGTAAAAAATAGAATAGAGAAAATGGAAGCTAATGACTTCATGAGAAATCAAGAAACAATACAATAAAACAAAATAATGAAAAAAATAGAAGACAATGTGAAATATCTCATTGGAAAAACAACTGACCTGAAAAAAATAGACCCAGAAGAGATAATTTAAAAATTATTGGACTACTTGAAAGTCATTATAAAGTAAAAGAGCCTAAACATCATCTTTGAAGAAATTATAAAGGATAGCTGCCCAGATATTCTTGAAGTAGAGGGTAAAATAGAAATGGAAAAAAAATCAATAATCACCTCCTGGAAGAGATCACAAAATGAAAGCTCCCAGGAATGTTATGGCCAAATTCTAGAGATCCTAGGTCCAGGAGAAAATATTTTAAACAGCCAGGAAGAAGCTTAGTTCAAGTATGGTGGAGCCATAGTCAAGATAACAGAAGATGTAGTAGCTCCTACATTAAAGGATCAGATGTCTTAGAGTATGATATTCCAGAGAGCAAAGGAGCTGCAATCAAGAATCACCTACCCAGCAACATTGAACATAACGCTTCAGGGTAAAAATGGACATTCATTGAAACAGAGGACTTTCAAGCATTCTTGATGAAAAGATGAGAACTGATTAGAAAATTTGACTTTCAAATACGAGACTCAAGAGAAACATAAAAAGGTAAACATAGCAATATCACTACTGTATCCCAAAAGAGATAAAAAAAGAAAAGGACGTTTATGTAAAAAAAATATTTATAGCAGCTCTTTTCTGGGGTTAAAGAATGAAAATTGAGGGGATGCCCATGAATTGGGGAATGGCTGAACAAGTTGTGTTATGTGACTATGATAGAATAGTATTGTACGATAAGAAATGATGAGCAGGATGATGCTTTCAGAAAAGCCTGTGAAGACTTTCACAGGCTGTTGCAAAGTGAGAGGTACTGTGTACAAAGTAACAGCAATATTGTAGGATAATCAGTTGTGAATGGCTTAGCCATTCTCAGCAATACAACAATCTAAGACAACCCTGAAGAATTTATGATGTAATATGCTATCCATCCCCGGAGAAAGAACTGACAGCATTTGAAATACAGCTTAAAGCATACTTTTTATTACTTTCTTTATTTTTCCTAAGGATTTTTGTTTGTTTTCTTTCACAACATCATCATCATCATCATCATCATCATCATTATTATTATTGTTATTATTATTATTATTATTATTATTATTATTGCTTGCTATCCCAATGGGGGGTGGGGGGAGGGAGAGAATTTGGAACTAAAATTTTTAAAACAAATGTTAAAAATTATATTTACGTGTAACTGGGGGAAAATAAAACACTAAAAAAATAGCTCATTTTAGTGTGCACTCCATAAGTTACAAAGCCCTTTCCTTCCAACAACCTAGTTAGTTTTGCTAGTATTACTGTCTATGTTTCAGAACTGAGGAAACTGAGGGTGAGAGGATCAAATGCCTTGACTCTTATTTATCATATATAATAAGTGGCAGAGCCAGGACTTTAAATTACATCATCTGCCTCCAGATCCAGTGTTCAATCTCACAGAATGCCAATACTCAAACTGTTATCACTATCAGGATCTTCTTTAAGAGAGATATCATTATTATTTCTGGGAGAAGTATATAGGCAGTGAGATAACCAAAGTGTAAAGTCCCTTTTGTAATGTCCCTTCATCTTGTGCCTGGTCCTCGTTTCCCTCAAGATTCTGCCCCTTTTATGGCCCCAGGAGTATGACAACAGCCAAAGCTCTTACTAATGGATGTCACAACTTCTCCACTGAACCATGGGATGTTTTAACTGTCTGCCTTTCTGATAACCATGAGACAGCCTGGAGTCACCTAGAAAGTTGCCCTCCTCCCACCTTCTTTACTCCAGTGTATAAAAGCCTATCTCTCTGATCCCATAAATGTAGTCCCTGCTTATGAACTTATGTTTTTGTTCTTTTGTAACTAGCAATCTTGTCCTTAGAGAAGAGATACTGAAGTAGCTGGTCATTTCCAACTACTTTAAAATATCTTAGGATTTCCCCCAAAGATTATATTAATTTTCATCTTAATGGGTAAGGAGTAATGAGCCCAGATCTCCATTTAAAATAATGTTATAGCCACAATAACACCCTAACCAATGTATTGAACTAATTAAGCATGAAGATAATTATTTTCCTATGCAACATTAATTTTATCATTTATAAATTACTTCAAAATAAGCCTCAAATTTAAAATTAAGAATGCATTTGCTGATGGCTATGCCAATTGTTTTTATTTTCTAAGTCTCACTAGAGGATTAGAAGAAAAAAACTGATATCATTAAAAGTCTATTTGAAAAGAGAAAGTCCCCCTACTTATCTTTATTATAATAGAGGTAAAGCCTAAATGATCCATTGGCACTATCATATACTAAAAACATCCATGTTAGCAACAACAGTACAGAAAAAAGACCACCACCACATGAGGTACATTGAATAATAACTTATAGGCGAACTCTGACAGGAATTGCAAAGAGAGAGAAATTGTATCATTATTGTCTTCTATAGATACTTCTACGCAGTATCAACACGATTAAAAAGAAATCCATAAATGTATGAAAGTGAAGGAAGAGAAAGTATATCTTAGATATTTGATATCTAGAAATAATATGAAACTCAAGGGAATAAATTATAACTAATTAAAATTTGTTATGTTTAAAAGGCATGCAGAATTTCATAGTGAACACAGTAGAGATCTAGGAATCAGAAGACTTATTTTAAGTCTTGTCATCGAAGAGTACTGTACTTATGTGACTGTAAATCTAGGGGAATTGTTACCACAGTATTCCAAACCAGATGTTGAAGTCAACTCATTGGGAAAGCCCTGGAAATTCAAATTTCCAGGAAGTCTGAGGGTGTGAAGAAGTAGGTGCATCTTTGGATGTGAATGTGGTGAGACCGATACTTTGTAGGTACTGAGTTCAATTGTGAACCTAATTATCTCCTGGTTACTCCCTGAAAGTTAGGATGGCTTCCTTTATTACATTTTTGTCCCCAGCACATAGCATTGTACCTGTCATGTGGTAGTCACTTAATAAGTAAATACTGGTTGGTGGATGATTTCCAAGGATTTTCTTATGTATTTTTTATGTGATGAGAAAGAGAGAGAAAGAGAGACAGAGACAGACACACACACAGAGAGAGAGAGAGAGAGAGAGAGAGAGAGAGAAAGTGCACATGCACAAATGGTCAGGGATCTTTTCTGGCTTTTTTTGCTGATTTTTAGCCTGTTTTGTGGTTTTTAAAGTTGAGCTCTGTTCCTGGGGCACAGGAGGCACTGTCCCAAACTTCTTGCACTAGAGGCCAGGGGCCTGGTCACTAGCTTTCTGCTCCAGGGCCTCAGGTGCTGGCAGCCTGCCTACTGCCCTAGGGTGGCCTGGCCTATTCATACCCATTGTGCTGGGGATTATCAGACTGTCAGTTTGCTCTTCATGATGGAAGTAGATGCCTCACAACTGGCTTGCTGTTCCACTAGCCTACTGAATCAGTAATGAAGGGCCTAGGTTGCTGATCTGTGCCATGGCTTAGAGCCTTCCACTGGCTTGCCCAAAACATTGAGCCCAGCTCCCCTCTTACCCAAGTGAGACAGAGTTTCCTGAAGTTCAAATTATCTTAAGCTGGGAAATTTTTTCACTCCATCTTTTTGTGTGTTCTGTAGTTCCAAAATTTGTTCAGAGGCTTGATTTTAAAGTTGAGGGAAACTGGGGAGAGGTCAGGCAAAATCCTGGCTTTCCTCTGTCATCTTGGCTGTACCTCGGGGAAGTACAATTTCACTTAAATGGAAGGGAAAGGGAAGATATGCCTAACCATGATCCAGAAAGCTTTTACATTTGCTAAAGTATACGAAAAGTATTTTTCAGGTTATGAACTTCTTTTCAGGATTTATTTAGTCCACATTAGCAACTTGCTCAAAAAGATTATCTTTTTGACTGGCTTCAAGAAGTCTAGAACAACACCTTATCATCCTCAAGTGGATCCACAACCTGAGTGCTTCTACTGCATGCTAATGAACATACTGGAGCCAGTGAAACCAGAAAGGAAAAAAAAATTAAAACACAGTAAAGACAGTATATCGCTTTCCTTGTATATTCATAAAATTCCACCAGGAATGATGTCACCAACTTTAACCCCTATCTAATAGTGTTCAGGCAAAAACTATTTTTTGCCCTCTAATTTGCACATTAGAGTTTTGAGAATGGAGAACATGCATTACACTCACAATCAATATATCTCTTAACTGAAAGAAGCTTGCCACCTAGATACATCTTCAGTTTGGAAGAATGCTAAAAGAAATTAAAAATGGTATTGGTGCCTATGTTCATTGTTTAGACCTTCAATAAGGTGACAGAGTTCTTCTGAGAAATCTTTGTTTTCATGGGACACATACGTAAGCAGAACAAGGGAAAACTACTCTATGCTTTTTCATGGAGAGACTGGACAATTTGCCTATTTAATAAATGGTGCCAGTAGTTGGTGCAGGAATTGTAAAGATAATCCATTGCAAGGCTTTATTTCCAGTTGGTGAATTAGTTGATCTCCCTGACTGACAGGCTTAGATTGAAATTTTGACCTCGTGAGACTCTAAACCAATGAGATCACTTGTCAGTTATTCAAAAACTGCTGGGTCTACACAATGAATTAAAAACAGACATTATAAAGAAGCACGTATATAATAAATCCCTAAAACCATTCAAATTGTGGTAAAAGATGAAACCCACAGGCAACAACTTTTCTGCCCAATACTTCAGCTCTAGTTTTTTTTCTAGGGTCAGACATACTCTCCAGCTCATGGTAACACTGCATGTGAGCTTGGTCTCCTTATAGATTCAGATTTAGGTACAGAAGCCTATAGTTTCTGATATTGAGTATGACCTGCCTATTCCTTAGGATTAGTACAGGTATAAGATTGGACGGGTAAGCACGTCATCAGAAGAATTAGGATTATATGAGCAGTTACCAGACTAATTTTTGATGTCCTAGGTGAAACTCAATATTTGCACAGGTGGCCAAAAGATTATGACAATTTTTACTTACTGAATATGTACTTTGAGCATAATTAATGTATTAAGATTTGCATCTGTTTCATGTTTAAACATGCTTCTGTTTCTTATTATCTTCTCATTATGCTTACTTGCTTTGCATTTGCATTCTGTATTTATTGGGGCAACATTTGTCTGTTAATTATGAATATTTTTCTGTTATGCATATTTGTTCACTAGGAGTTGCATGTCCTGCTGTGACATAGGTATGCATTAGAACTGGCAAGTACTTAAGACCTGTAGCCACTGGAGCAGCCTGCTAAATGATGCTTTGTTTTGGATCATATCTATTGCATGTATTATTGCTATTCATCTATTGTGAATGGAACCAATGAGGTGGTAAGTTACTCATCCTTATTCTAACTGATGATATGTCATTTGATGCTATGACATATAATTATGGATATCAGATAGGCTATGACAAATTTTTCCAGGTATGTCAAATTCAAATCCTTGGGGAAGTTATTTCCAGGTAACCTATGTATCTTGTTTTATATAGATTATAAAGATACCAAAAATTTGGTATATGTAGTACAAATTGATAGGAAGTATATTTTTTTTCCCCTTACATGGCATGGGAGACTAAATGATTATGAGAGGGCAGTGCACAGAGAGGAGAGAGACCTGGAACTGCAAATGTATGCCGACAAGGTTAGGTGTAAGTGAAAGGTGATGTTACTCTGGATTGTATATAAACATGAGTAGCCGAAGCTTTGTCTGACTCATTAATTTGCTTAAGGGTCATCTGCCTGGTGTGCCTGAATATGCATGACTTGCTACAGTTCTAGGACAAGGTGAACTTATCCATTCTCAACTTTCTCTCCCTCCTTTGCCATCACTGCATGGTGAATAAACATTGCTTGTTACGTAAATCTTCTAGTTCTTTATAGATTTTATTTATTGTCTATACTTTTCAGACAGGTTTTGGCTCCAAATAAAGATTACCTAATTTTTATTGAGTTTTGTGTATATCTTTGTTCTGGAGGAGTGCTAATGAGAAGGATTATGCAGATAAGGAAAGGGGCAAAACTGAAGCTATAAGACTACTTGTAGAATTTTAGGAAAAATATTGTAAGCTTATTGTAAGCTCTGTGGTGAGACAAAGTGAGGCCTCTCCTTGAGTGGACTTTTCTGATTACTGTGCTTTGAACTCTTTCTTTCCTTTACTGCCAAACTCAAGTGATCCTTCCACCATAAAACTTGTTCTTCTCTCCTAATGCTGCAGATAAATGTGGTCACTTCTTTCCAAATTTCTCATAGAATTTTTGTCTATATTTCTTCTTAATGTTGAATGCAATTTTATTTGCACCACAGTAATTTGTGTAAATGCAATAGATCATATCTTCATTACTTGAAAGATCATACCATACTTGTCTTTGTACCTATATCCCTTAGTACTGCTGTAAGTATAAGTTGCATATAGTTTGTATAGAATGTTTTCTAAACAGTTGGGTTTGTATAGTGAGCATGAATTGAATTACCCCTGATTTCCAATTTTCATTGATCTGAGCCTAAACTTTTTTTTTGATCTCTTATCCACATGGACTAGCTGTCCATTACAAAACTGACTTTAAGTATTTCTGAATGTGCAAAGTAAAACCATGAGCATTATTTCCTTTCTAGGTTTATATAGCCAGATAAAAATATGAGCTGGATATTGCATTCATTATAATGTGTAACACAACATAGATAATAAAGGCTGGCATAAGAAATCTCATGGAAGGTACTAAAGAGTAAACTAAACTAAATAAGCTGATGAGATATTAATATTTTCTTGACATTTCACCTAGTTGCTGAAAACAAATGTTGTCTCTTCTTTTAGAGATGGGACATATTCAAGGAAGTTGCCTTCATGGAAAAGGCCTTAAAATGAATTTTTTATCTTTCATCCATCTTTTCTTTTTCTTTTAACATCTGCCTCAGATGGTTGCTTTTTGCCATGCAGATCAGAATTACATTTGCATGCAGAGCCCAAGTGGTGGTATTTCTTTACTTCAGTAATGCTTCTGATACAATTTTCCTTCTCAGACTCATTAACGACAGAGCATCTTTTCAAGAAGTTCAACTGAGGTACCTCTATTAGGACGTGATGTTGTAAATGTAGAGGGCCTTTGATCCTTTTGATTTTACACAGTTTTCCCACCTGACACAAGATATTGCTTGAGTTGCATTTGAGTTAATCCATCAGTAAAATGCAATCAGTGCAGCTTAATTTGAAATAAAAATGGATGATGTTAATAAGCTTTACTTCCATGCAATATGGCTTCATTTAAAGCCATCCCTCTGGGAATTTGCATTAGCTTGCTTTTGTTGGTTTGCAAATCTGGAAACCTAAGACTTTATGGAAACATAAACCTTTTGCTTTGCATTTGGGAATATTTATTGTGGTGAGGTTAAAAACCTATTAAGTAAAGCAGATTTTTACAACTATATAAAATTTGAATTTCAAATGGATAGAATATTTGTTGAATAAAATAGAATGAATGTATTTTCATATATCACATAATTCATTATTCTTGATTTTCAGAACTGAAAGGTAGATCATTCTCTGAAGAAGAATGATTTTGTATTTTATATAAAATATGGAAAATATAATCATTTAATATAATATCCTTCATATGCAGGATTAAACATAGCTACACTGTAATTTAGAAAGATGTTTATTTAATGTGGAGTATTCTATTTGCTGTCTAATATAGAGAATTATGCAATACTGCCTTATTTACTTTGTTATGTGCAATACCAGTTTTTATATCAAATCGTAGTCATGTTCTTTTTAAGAATATCAGAAATTACTCTGAGTATCCAATCAGATAATTTAAAAGGAGGGCCTAAAATAGAGCTTTTAAACATTTTTTTTAATTAAGACACTTGAGAAAAATATATTTGCTAATTGAAGTTAATGAAGATTCATTTGTTCATGGACAAATAAAGTTCAGATTTTAATCAAATAAAATGATCTGGGACAAATATTAAAATTTGTTTATATTTGGAATTTCTCTTATCAATTCATTCATTTAATATCTAATTATTCATATTCAGTGTTTCCTGGAGAGAAACAAAACACTACACTAGGTACTCAGGAAAGAAGACAAGAAGCATAAGATGTGGCCTGTGAGTTCATGGATGTACTTCATTTTGCATTACTTATTGTTGTATAGATATTGCAGAATGGAATGTGGTAAGACCATAAACATATGAAAGAGATAAGGAAATAAGAGGCAATATCAGTCCAAACTGGTGAGCTCCATGGAGGAAGTGACAACTGGACTTTTGGCCTTTGAAGATGGAAATGATTACAATACATAATTATGAGGGCAGGGCTAATTCCTGATATTGAGAATGAAACAGAGAGGTAGAAGGGTAAATGCAGGACATGATGTTTAATTTAGTTGGAACATAGAGTAAATGTGGGGAACAAGTATAAGATAAGGTCTGAAAAGTAATGAGGCACTGGGTTGTAGGAATACTTGAAAATCAGGCTGAGCAGTTCAGATTTTACAACATTTAGTATGTTATGGGGAGCCAATAGCAGATTCTGATTCTGGGAGTACAGCAAGAGATAGGCTATCTGTAGGTCAAAGATACTTTGCTGCAATGTTAAAGATCTGATTTTCTTTTACAACCTGTTAGTAAATTTTCTGTTTCTCTAAGTATATGTTGAACTTTTCCTAGAACCTTTGTCTAAAGTAATTTTAGTCATGGTAAATTTCCTTCAGAGGAGCTAGATGGAATAATGGATAGAGGGCACAGCCTGGAGTCAGGAATACGTAAGTTCAAATCCAGCCTCAAGACACTTACTAGCTGTGTTACCCTGCACAAGACACTCAAGTTTGCCTTGATTTTCTCATCTGTAAAATGAGCTGGAGAAAGAAATGGCAAATCACTCTGGTATCTTTGCCACAAAAACCCCAAATGGGGTCATAAAAAGTCAGATATGACCGAACAAAATATCATTTACATTTAAGTTAATCCCTTGACTATTTAGTGATAAGTAACACAACATATTCATTTTGGAAACAAGAATAAAATCAATCAACAAATATTTCTTAAGTGCCTCCTAACTATTAGTGTGTGGGATGAAAGGTCCTCACCAATTAAAAGTTAATTTATAATAAGGAGCCATCTCAGGGTGGGAACATAAATAAATTTTATTCCATTCTCAAGAACAGGGTGTCCTCTGCTAGCACAGAGCAGAAACAGCAAAGGAGGCAAAGTACAAGGGGAAAAGCACCAATAATTATACCTAACACAAGAGAATTCCTGACCACCTCTGACCCTTCTCACCATTGGCTGGGAGGCAGGCTTACAATCTGAGCAGGAAAGCTAGACAAAGAACCCAGAAATCGAGGCACAGAAATTCCAATTCCAATTCCCTTAGTTAATGATTACAACTGAAGTGATATCTATAAATCTAAAGAAGGAGAATAGGATAAGGGGAGGGGGAGACCTTCTCCATTCTTCTACAGTACTTTTACAGTAAAGGAAAGCAGGTCACAGTGACCCTATTCTTACTGAGCAAATCTTTAAACTAGAACCATAAAAAAGAACAGAAAGTTTCAGGGTAAACTTTCCCAGAGGCTGAGCCATCAGACTCACGGCCTCAGAATTTTTCCACTTACTTATTTCTCTATTTCTTGATTTTTAAACATTTCTTAGTGTGTGTATATATGTGTATATATATGTGTGTGTGTGTGTGTGTGTGTGTATACATATATGTGTGTGTGTATGTATGTATACACACACACAATCGGCAGTGAAGATACAAAATAAAAACTAAACAAATAGTCCTGCCCTTGGGAACCCATAGTCATTACAGGAATATTTGCAAAGACCACACACACACACACACACACACACACACACACACACACACACACATACACACATGTGTCTCTGTGTGTGTGTGCGTGCATGTGTGTGTGTGTGTGTGTGTGTGTGTGTGTAAAAACCAAAATATAGAAGGTAAAAGAAGGAGGAAGAAACCATGAATTACTTTGGGTGATCAGAGGGGGCTTCATAGAAGATACATCCCATGAGCTGAGTCATAAAGGAAGATATAGATTATTATAAGAGGAGGATAAAGATGAAATACATTCCAGGCATGACAGACAGCCTGTGTGAAGGCAAGGAGAGAGGAAATTGATTATTGAGCTTAGAAACAAGTGAGGGGAGTAAAGTAGGTCAGAAATGATTTTTTAATAGGATCTTTAATTTCACTGGTATAGGAAACTTCCAGGAAAGAACTCCCTCTGCCAACGCAGATCAGCAGCTATTCCATAAGCTAGTAAGTCTAGAGCACTGAAAGACAGCTTGTTGTGGTCAGTAAGGAGAGTCGGAAGACCGGTTGTGTGACCCTGGGCAAATGACTTAACCTCTCAGTACCCCAAGCAGCTCTCTAAGGCAGAAATTAATACGAGATGCAAATAATAGTCAATTAATAAAAATTTATTAAACATATCCAATGCTATGCTAAGTGCTGTGTACATCTGCTCCTAATGGTCTATGGGGCTCTAATACACACCATAAAATTCCTCCCACTTTTAGCTAATAAACACAAAGCCATTTGATGAACTTGTGGGATTATTGAAAGCACACAATTCATCAGTACACTCAATATTATTCAGAGATCTAAATATCACAAATGTAATCCACAGACCTGTGAGGGTCATTGCTTTTTCTACTGCAGAGTTGTTACAATGTCTCAAAACTGACATTTGGGAGATTTTTCCATAAAGTTTTAGGATTGCCTTGTGCAGGCTGCTCAAAATGATGCCCTCCATCAACACACTTTGTGTAAACCAAATTTGCCTTTTAAAGAAGCCTAAAACAAGGCCGTAGGTAGTAAGACTGCCTCAGTTCATTCATGTAACAGAAATAAAACAAACAAACCAAAAAAAGAGTTTATGATCTCCATGCAGGTCAAGAACTCTACCCAACAAACTCAGCAGAGTTTGCAAGGAGGAAATCCAAGATTCCCAATATCTGCTGATGAGTTTGGACATTTCATGCCTCTGCTCAAGCTGTGGATAATTACATTGACCCTCTGCAAGGTCAGATTGCAGATTCTGCAAGAATTGGCACCCCATGATTGCATTTGGCATTTAAAAGTCCTCACAAAATCTTTATCCCTTTGCAGCACAGCTAAATGATCACTTCTTATAGACTTTCCCGATTTCCCAATTGTTAGTACCTCCCTCAAAATTATTCTGTGGTTACTGTGTATACATTTGATATTTTCTTATCTATCTATGTGTGTGTGTGTGTGTATGTGTGTGCATGTATGTGTTTGTGTGTGTGTGTGTGGTTTTTTTCCCTAATAGATTGCAAAATTGAAAGCAGAAACTATTTTGTTTTTGTGTTTCCAGCACCTCCCACAATCCCTGGCACTTAGTTGGTATTCAACTGATGTTTGTTGACTTGAATGAAACACAATTGAATTAAGAGCATTTAAGCCATTCCTAAATACTGTTACTCCCTACTATGCATCATAAAACCCTGAAGCTGTAGTATATTCAGTCAGTGGCAAGGTGCCTCAAGATACTGCCATATTTGTAGCAGTACTCATAAATCATCAGGATGACATTGGACACCTGTTTTATAGAACAACTAATCAGTAAAGGTTCCTATCCTACCAATTATTTCCCAAAATTCATTGTCAAGGTAGTTGAAACTACTGTGCAAGCAGTTTCTCTTTCCTTCCCCCCAAAACAAAAACAAAAACAGAAAAACAAAAAAAAATTCTTATCAAACTCAAAAATATAAAAAACAACAAATGAATAAATATATCCAGCAGTGCTAATTTTTTTTTTAAATTCTGAAATTATATTAGCAGCCGAGAATAAGGAAAAGGTATTATTTTATAGTTCATAAAAGCTAATTGCCTTTATGAACTATACCATATCAAAAAGATTAACTAGTGGACGGTGCCATACAGGTTAATTAATAGTAGTTAAGAAGCAAAAACAGCAGCTGAAAATTCAAATTTTCAACACAAAAGATTAACAAGAGCACAGGAACGAGAATGTCCGTCTGTATAGGTCAAGATGAGGTCAGGACAGTAAATCTAGTTGTTAGTGTTTAGATGAAGCAGAGATTATAGATTGATAGATCTGGTTTTAAACCCACCCTCTGACTTACTGCTTGTGAAACCTTGGGCAGTTCATTTAAAATCATAGGCTCAGCTTCTTTATTTGTTAAATTAGCACTTTGTCTAGGAGATAACTTTGTTGCTTTAAAAAATATTGTGACTGGAGGGGTAGGAGACAGATTTGACAGGAGTAACTCTGAGAGATAATAGTCCTATAACAATTGGCCTTAGTATTAAAGTGATTGAAGATGCTGGTAGGGGGTGGTTTGGAGGGAAAGACCAGAGGAACATAATAATATCTTTCAGAAAGTAGTAATAATGTAGATTAGTATATGGTAGCAAGGATGGCAAAAAGGTAGTAAAGATAAAATGTGTGAACCTCAGAACAAAAGAGATCATTGAGCAAAGATAATCAAGGAATAGTATGGAAGTAGTAATGAGAAAAAGAAGTTTGTTCACTAATAATCTTGGTAGTAGAAGTCCAGGGTGAGTGGCCTAAAGTGGGGCCAAAAGTGAAGTGGTGTCATGTTAAGAGGTTGCAAAGGTTACCAAAAACAGTCTGGTGAAAGTTGTATTAGAATTCCAAAGGAAAAAGTCAGAAAGGAAGGACAAAGTTGCCAAATCCACAGCCTTCAGGCCCTTCCTAGTGTGGCCATAGGCAGAATAAAATGTAATTGGGAAGTGCTTGACAAAATTAATTTAAAAAAGTAAGAAAATACAGATAATATTAATTTTTGGTTTTCTGTTTTTAAATTTATTTAAATTTTCAATTCATGGAAGAAAACAAGTATTTCCATAACACAGGACAATAAACAAGATGTTGCACATGAAACTGCAAATCTACTATGTACAACCTGCCATTCCCTCCAAATATATATTATCATATAAATTTCCTTTTTTCCTCTTTTTCTCTTCCCTCTACCCTTCACCCTAGTGATGGTTACCAGTAAACAGAACTACATACATACATACACATACACACATATACACTCACACACAAAATGTGGTGCCAATGTGATAATCACAAGGGCTATGGCTGCTGTGAATATGTTGGTGTAGTTCTGAATCACAAAAGAAAGCAGACTCTCTTCATTGAAGGTGAAACCAAAACATCTATTCAAGCACCAGAAAGCCAAATCCCAAAACCAGAAAGCCAAATCCATAGCAACAAAGAAATCTATATACATTATCAACACAGGGGGTACTGCCATCCCCAAGCCTTCACTCTGTCAGGCCCCCCCATAAACAAACACCCTCAAGCAAAATCACTCCCTGTCTCTCACTCTCCCTAGCTGCTGCTCTGTGTCTCTCTCTCTTCTGGTCCTGACTACTCTATCTCACCTTCTCTCAGTTCTGCTCTACCCTCCCTGCTCCACCCTGTCCTGTTCCACCTGTTTGGCAAGCTCCTCTCACCACAGGCTCGTGTGACTCATGCTTCCATGTCACTCAAGCAGGTCACATGGGCCTATTAATGGACGGGAAAGATCTTCAAATTGTATTAACAATACATTCAATACATTAATATTACACACAAGCACATGCACACACATATTATGCTGTATGTATATATGTAAAATTATTCTATACATATTTTTATTTACCAGTTCTTTCTCTGGATACAGATAACATCTTTCTTCATATGTCCTTTATTTTTAATTTGTGTATTTATAACAGTCAAAATGACTTAACTGTTCAAAGTCTTTCTTAAAATAATATTGCTGTTACTACATGCAATGTTCTCTTGATTCTGTTCACTTCACTCTTCATAATTTTGTGAATGTCTTTCCATGCCTTTCTAAGATCAGCGAGCTCACTATTTCTTATAGCACAGTAGTATTCCATCACAACCATACACCACAACTTGTTCATTCATTGATTGCACAGTGGATGGGGATCCTTGAAATTTCCAGTTCTTTGCCCCCACAAAGAGAGCTGCTATAAAATCCCATTCACATTCAAAGTTATAATCGGTCTTTGTCAATTTCCCTCCATCCTGTTTTTACCCATTATTTTCTTTCTCGGCTTCTCTTTTTACACTGTCCCTGTTACTTTATCTTCTCTCCCCACTCTGGATTTCTAAATTAATATGGGGCCCACAGGGATTCATTTCTATTTCAGTAAGTTTAACAACACTGGGATAGGAAAAGAGTAAAGTAGATTGGCATAGCACTGATTTTATTGAAAATGAGACTTAGGGAGGAGACAGTGTGGGCATACAGCTTGCATTTAAGGCAGTAAAATAGGAGAATTAGGGAATCTGTAATAATTGAAAGTAAAAAGGCAGGGCATGCTCCATTAGCAAAATTTCAATAACAAAGACCTAGTAGAATTCATCTGCCCCATGGTCCCCAAAAGCATTTGGAATCCTTATGCTCAGTAACATGCCTTCATGAGGTCTCAAGTGGTATTTGTGATTTTGATACTGTTTCAGGGCTTCCAACACTAGTTTAGGGTATGAGAAAGTTAGCCGTTCTTAATAAATGAAGTAATACTTAAATTAATAAAATATTAGTGCTTCTTCATAAATCTAAATGGTTCAGAGCCTGAATCTCCCTTTAACATATATTCAAATGAACTCTGTGAAAGCATGAAGCATGGAAATACAAATACGAAAACAAAAATTGAATCTTATGTTGAGACTGAAAGCATTGAATAAAACAAAGAATAGAATCAAAATGAATAGTTAAGTTTATCTTAATACTTGTGTAATGGATAGGTAACGACTGGTTACATAGTTGGTGGCAAGATTCATTCTAACTTAATGTGAAAACATATGAATTGCTTAATCAACCTGGTTAATAAGGATTTTGCTGCTGATCTATTTCGCCAAGTTCCTGGGAATGGTAGTTAACTGCATCTGAATTCAGGTTTCTTAGCAACACAGCCTGGATAAACTGTACTTTGCTGTCTCTTGGGTCCTTAAAATAATCTAACCAGCTTTCTGTGCACCCATCTGGCCTAAAAACTTTTTAATCTAGAAAAAAATGAATAAAATGACTTTGTGTAATAATGACTGACAAATGCAATAATGAAAATACATGTAACAGAATTCTGTTAATGTGGAATTTTAAATGAAATGGCTTAGTGTTTTCTGGCTTTTATGAGTTAGATATTTTAGCCTCTCTCAAATATAAAAATGGCATACTGTAGCTTCCTGGTTTCTTTACTTGGAAGCATTACTATTCTAAAAATGAACACTGTTGATCGACTTCTATGTAAATTCCCAACATTTGCTATTCTATTATAATATCTGAATACATGGGGAGACTAGGAAATCACATAATCAGCATAGGTAGGGAATTCAGTTGACAAACTGAAAAGCAGAAGATTGCCCTCACATCATAACAAGTAGATGAAATGTACAGAGTGTGTAAATAGCAAGACAAAAAATGTTTATTGATATGAGCATGCGAAATATATTTGATAATAGCTTCTCCCCCCACCTTTTAAATCCCAAACAAACCATGCATCACAAGGTCAGCCTGGCTGTGGACCATCATGAGTCCCCTGGCTAGAATGAAATGTTAAGGGTTGCCAGGAGATAAGTTGAGGTGGCTAGCTGACATCAAGAAACTTTACTGGACCCTTAACTGTATCTAGTGTTGAGCCTCTAACCCTCCCCCAGAGGAATGGTATATAGGTTTTTCAATCCAGTAATAGGAAGAAAATAGGTTTTCTGGCTCCGTATGCAGTGTTAGAATAGCCTCTCAAGCATAATACATGCTGTTGACTGCTGTGTTCTTGAAAAGTTAGGACAGTGTTGAAAGTGTTTTCAGTTAACAAACTGCAATGCAATTTATTGTGTCAGCAAAGAACATACATTGATACTTGATGACTAGGCAAGGTTAAGTCAAGGCAAAATCCTGAAGTAGGTGATTAATCACTACCCTTGCTCTTTGGTTATTCCTTACCTTTATAGTGCTTTTTCACTCAGCATCCAATTCAAATGCATTTTCACTGTCATTCTTACTTCCCTTTCCCCATCACCAGAACTTCCGCCTCCCCATGTTCCTCTTACAACTACCCTGCCCTATTATCAAAAAGATGCAAGGGATCAATAAATTAATGTTATCCTCTGTTCTAATGGTAGAAGGGTAGATATCTGATCCCCTTCAACAAATGTGCATTGTAACTGGCTTTCTGGAGACCACGTGTCCAGCTTCCTTGACCAGTTCATATTTTCTCTAGTTTTCACAATTAATGACAGTAATTGGCCTCCAAGATGAATTAATTCTGAAATTTTCCTCCCTGACCATAGTTAACTGTCCTTCAGTCACAATATTGTTTCTCCTGAATTTATTCCTTGCCCTCATCATGACTTTCAATTCCCTACCCTTTCCCTATTTTTAGTAGAGACATACGTAAGA
The DNA here is from genome assembly GCF_011100635.1 of Trichosurus vulpecula. Lineage (NCBI taxonomy): Eukaryota > Metazoa > Chordata > Mammalia > Diprotodontia > Phalangeridae > Trichosurus > Trichosurus vulpecula. The sequence goes on along the minus strand of NC_050574.1, from coordinate 205,648,369 downwards.
GTGTGATACAACTTGTTATACAAAGATCAGTTGAAAAAAGCTGTATTTCTTTATCCTAGTGAAGAAAAGACACTAAGGCCATGATTTCAGTCATCAGATGTTTGGTGGACTATTATGTTGAAGATGAATTGGGCACAATCCAGGGGTTTGCTGGAGCCAGCTCAAACTGGCTAACTATTAAACTGTCAGTTTGAGCATTTGCACCTCAGGAATCAGCCAAGGTTACAAATCAGGGCTTGATTTATTGTTTTCTTGATTATCTAGACTTAAGGAAGTGATAGAGAAAATGTTAATAACTCATTGAAAGCTTATAAGTGTGTAATGTGCATATTTTCCTTCCCCCTCCCCCACTCTGAAAACTGTTTATTTTTTAAACATTTATCAATAATCCTCTGGTATAGCCTATTTTGTTCCCAAGGGCAGAACTAGGACCAATAGGCACAAGCTACAAAGAAGAAGTTTTAAGTTGATATAAAGAAAGTTTTATCAATTGGCAGATTGCTGCCCTTGGACAGTAGTGGCTTCTCTTTCACTAGACATCTTCAAGCAGAAACTAGATGAACTCTTGTTAGGAATGCTATAGAAGGATTGCCTGTTTAATTATGTGTAAAATTGGTTAGGTTGTAAAGTCCTGTATAGCTTTAGGATTTTGTGATCTTCAATTTCATTACCCATATTCTGATGTCATTCTCCACCCTATGCTTCTGTCCCTATATTTGGCTATATAGTTTAATTATTTATTTGCTTTTTCTCTTCTATCTGCTTGAGTTTTTAACCCATATTCATCTTAATAATATCCTTCATTTAGTAACTTTTTTCTATATGCTTTCCCTTATTCTATTCCAGAGCAATTATAAATCCCTGATCACTAATCCATTAATAATTCTTACTAATTAAGATTAACTGGTAGAGGAGCAAATACAGCATGGGAAGACTAATAACTGAAGAACTAGTTATTCATCATGGGATGCAGAGGTGTGTTGGACTCAGTTCAAACTAACTCATAAAATGCAACAGTTAAATTTTCAGTGTAAGCATTTACACCTCAGAAACTGTCAAATAGTATGAATCACAGCTCAACTTATTGTTTTGTTGATAATCTAGACCTCAGAAAGTGTTGGGAAAATATTGAGGATGGAGAGTAAACTTAAAAGTATAAATTGTAAATTTTTATTTTCTGAGTCAGTTTTTAAATATTCACCAGAACAAAACTGCATGAGAGACAATATTCAAGACAACAAAACTAAGGCTTTAAATGACTACATTAAAATGCACAAAGGATAAGTGTAATAAACATCAGAATCCTAATGCAAAGAGATAAATTTGATTTTAAAAGCCTCACTTAAGATAGGATGGAACTCATTTCTAGAATATGGTTCTCAAAGTACATACCTTCCTAAAAATAGATAATATGGATAAAAAGGGAATTGAGTAACTTGGAACATTATATTCACATTGGGAAATCCATGAACTTCAGTGGAGAAACATGGAGATCAATGAAGGGAAAAATAGAATGATATTTTCACTGGTATACAAGACGGAAGAATTATGTAATGAGGTTGAGAACCTAGCGCAATCCTGACATTAAACAGTAGTCTTTTGAAAATACCATTATGAAACAATCTGCTAGCAGAATAGTTGGTATGCTCTTAACTTGCCTTATTGATAATGTTATCTCTCACAATTTGGAGAAGGTCATAAAGGGAATGTTATCCTTAGCTTGATTCTGGCTGACAAGGAAGAACTGATTGATGAAGTAGAAATTTTAAGAACTCTGGGGGAACCAAAAAAGGAAGGGATAGAGAAAAATAGAGCAGCCATTCCCATTTAAAACAACAACAACAACAACAGCATGAGAGAATAGCAATAAATGGAGCTTTCCTTAAAATGATATGCATCTAAATGGTATCTATCTAAAACCACCAGCAAGAGTTATCTGTAATGGGGGTAATTTAGAAGGTTTCCAATACAATCAGGGGTGAGGCCAGGATGCCCATTATTGCCTCTACTACAGAATATTGTACAAGAAATACTAGGTAGAGCAATAAGAGAAGAAAAATAAGTTGAAGAAACTTGGATAGGCAATGAGAAAATAAAACTATCACTCTTTGCAGATCATACGATGGTATCCTTAGAAAATCAACTAAAAACCACTTGAGATAACTTTAGCAAAGTTGGAAGATAAAAATAAATCATCATCCAAGAAGGTGGCTGGAAACCAGGACTTGATTAAGCTCTCCGCCAGGTCCCTCCAAACACCCATAAAAATGGCTCTGAACAAATTCTAGACCTGCTGAACCCACGAAACAACAGAGGGAAGCAGGGTTCCACCCAGGAAAGCGTGGCTGGTCGCTGGATAAGGTCTATCTCATGGACCTGGGAGTGGAGCAGAGCAGAGCCCAGTGTGGGCCACACCAGGACCAACCAGACCAGGAGCCAGGCTGAACAGGTGGTAGGGCCCTGAATCATTGATCTATGGCAGTTACCAGACTTCTCAACCCACAAACACCAAAGACAACAGAGAAGGTTAGTGGGAAAAGCTGCAGTGGACAGAGTTCGTGGTCTGGCCACCGCCCCAAGTGCAGCAGGGGTAGTGCAGCTACAGAACTACAGCTGCAGTAACTTTGAGCCCCAGGCCCACCTGTTAGGATGAAGTAAGTGGCAGATCAGAGCAGGAGTGCAGAGCCTGCTTAAGATCTGAGTCAGGTCCGGGTTGGCAGTTCTTGGGGAAGGAGGAGTGCTTGTGTGGCAGAGCTGGATGTATAGAAATAGCTCTGGAAACAACAGTGCATCCCCTCAAGCTTGGAACAAAGTACTCTTTGCTGTACAAGCATTCATACCCCGACGAAAAACTCAAGGGTCAAGTAAGTTGCCTGGGAACATAGCCAGGCAGCGAAAATGTTCTCAAATTCAGTCTCAGACTTTGGAATCTTTCTTTGGTGACAAAGAAGACCAAAACATACAGCCAGAAGAAGTCAACAAAGTCAAAGAGCCTACATCAAAAGCCTCCAAGAAAAACATGAACTGGTCTCAGGCCAAGAAAGAGCACAAAAAGGAGTTGGAAAAGCAAGTTGGAGAAGTAAAGGAAAAATTGGGAAGAGAAATGAGAATGATGTGAGAAAACCATGAAAAACAAGTCAATGACTTGTTAAAGGAGACCCAAGAAAATACTGAAAAAATATTGAAGAAAACAACACCTTAAAAAATAGACTAACTGAAATGGCAAAAGAGCTCCAAAAAGTCAATGAGCAAAAGAATGCCTTGAAAGGCAGAATTAGCCAAATGGAAAAGGAGGTCCAAAAGACCACTGAAGAAAATACTACCTTAAAAATTAGATTGGAGCAAGTGGAAGCTAGTGACCTGATGAGAAATCAAGATATTATCAAACAGAACCAAATGAATGAAAAAATAGAAGACAATGTGAAATATCTCATTGGAAAAACCACTGACCTGGAAAATAGATCCAGGAGAGATAATTTAAAAATTATTGGACTACCTGAACGCCATGATAAAAAAAAGAGCCTAGATATCATCTTTCAAGAAATTATCAAGAAGAGTTGCCCCGATATTCTAGAGCCAGAGGGTAAAATAGAAATTGAAAGAATCCACAGATCACCTCCTGAAAAAGATCCCAAAACAAAAAACTCCTAGGAACACTGTTGCCAAATTCCAGAGCTCCCAGGTCAAGGATAAAATACTACATGCAGTCAGAAAGAAACAATTTGAGTATTGTGGAAAAACAATTAGGATAACACAGGATCTAGCAGCTTCCACATTATGGGACCGCAGGACTTGGAATACAATATTCCAGAGGTCAGTGGAGCTAGGATTAAAACCAAGAATCACCTACCCAGCAAAACTGAGTATTATGCTCCAAGGCAAAATATGGATTTTCAATAAAATAGAGGACTTTCAAGCTTTCTCAGTGAAAAGACCAGAGCTGAATAGAAAATTTGACTTTCAAACACAAGAATCAAGAGAAGCATGAAAAGGTAAACAAGAAAGAGAAATCATAAAGGACCTACTAAAGTTGAACTGTTTGGTTTACATTCCTACACGGAAAGATGGTGTGTATGATTCATGAGACCTTAATATCATAGTAACTGAAAGGAATATGCATATATATATATATATATATATATATATATATATATATATATATATATATATATATACATATATATATATATATATATGTGTGTGTGTGTGTGTGTGTGTATGCATATATATACATATGTGTGTATCTATGTATGTATATACATAGGTGTATATATACATATATAGACAGAGGGTACAGGGTGAGTTGAATATGAAGGGATGATATCTAAAAAAATAAAATCAAATAAAGGTATAAGAAAGGAATATACTGAGAGAGGGAGAAAGGGAGAGATAGAATGGGGTAAATTATCTCACATAATACTGGCAAGAAAAAAGTGGTTCTCTAGGAAGGGAAGAGGGGGCAGGTGAGGAGGAATGAGTAAATCTTGCTCTCATCAGATTTGACCTGAGGAAGGAACACTCAATTGGGTATCTTACCCCACAGGAAAGAAGGAGGAAGAAGATAAAAAAGGGGGGACAATAGAAGGGAGGGCAGACAGGGGGAGGAGGTAATCAAAAACAAACACTTTCAAAAGGGGACAGGTTCAAGGGCGAAAATTCAATAAAGGGGGATAGGTTAGGAAGGAGCAAAACATAGTTAATCCTTCACAACATGAGTATTGTGGAAGGGTTTTACATACTGATACACATGTGGCATATGTTGAATTGCTTGCCTTCTTAGGGACAGTGGGTGGGAAGGGAAGAAGGGAGAGAATTTGCAACTGAGAGTTTTAAAAACAGACATTCAAAAACAACAACAAATAAAGGTTTTGCATGCAACTAGGAAATAAGATACACAGGCAATGGGGCATAGAAATTTATCTTGCCCTACAAGAGAGGAAGGGAAAGCGGAATGAGAGGGGAGTGGGGTGACGGATGGGAGGGCTGACTGGCGAACAGGGCAACCAGAATATATGCCATCTTGGAGTGGGCAGGAGGGTAGAAATGGGGAGAAAATTTGTAAACCAATCTGTTGTGAAAATCAATGCTGAAAAATAAATACATTAAATAAATTAAATATAAAAAAAGAAAGTGAAAAAGGACAGCGTCTCCAAGGCAAAATATGGACTTTCAATAAAATAGAGGACTTTCAAGCTTTCTCAGTGAAAAGACCAGAGCTGAATAGAAAATTTTACTTTCAAACACAAGAATCAAGAGAAGCATGAAAAGATATTCAAGAAAAAGAACAAGAAAAATAAATTGCAAGGGACTTACTAAAGTTGAACTGTTTTGTTTACACTCCTACATGGAAAGATGATGTGTATGATTCATGAGACCTCAGTATTAGGGTAGCTGAAGGAAAGGAAGAAGATAAAAAATGGGGGATGATAGAAGGGAGGGCAGATGGGGTGGAGGTAATCAAAAACAAACACTTTCGAAAGCAGACAGGGTCAAGGGAGAAAATTCAATAAAGGGGGATAGGTTAGGAAGGAGCAAAATATAGTGAGTCTTTCACAACATGAGTATTGTGGAAGGGTTATACATGATGATATGCATGTGGCCTATGTTGAATAGCTTGACTTCTCAGGGAGGGTGGGTGGGAAGGGAAGAGGGGAGAGAATTTGGAACTCAAACTTTTAAAAACAGATGTTCAAAAACAAACAAAAAAAAAGTTCTGGCATGTAACTAGAAAATAAGGTACACAGGCAATGGGGCATAGAAATTTATCTTGCCCTACAAGAAAGGAAGGGAAAAGGGGATGGGAGGGGAGTGGGGAGACAGAAGGGCAGGCTGACTGGGGAACAGGGCAACCAGAATATATGCCATCTTGGAGTGCGGGGGAGGGAAAAATGGGGAGAAAATTTGTAATTCAAACTCTTGTGAAAATCAATGCTGAAAAATAAATATATTAAATAAATAAATAAAGGGAAGAAAAAGATAAAGGACAGGGTCAAGAGAGTAAAGAGGGACAGGATAGGAGGGAGGGAAATATAGTCAGTCTTTCACAACAGGACTATATATGGGAGTGTTTTGCTTAATGATACATGTGTAGCCTATGTTGAATTGCTTGCCTTCTTAGGGAGGGTGGGTGTGGAGGGAAGAGAGGAGAGGATTTGGAACTCAAAGTTTTAAAAGCAGATGCTCCAAAAAAGTTGTTTTTGCATGCAACTGGGAAATAAGATATACAGGCAATGGGGCATAGAAATCTATCTTGCCCTACGAGAAAGTAAGGGGAAAAAGAATGGGGAGAAAGGGGGAGTGCGGTGATAGAAACGGGGGGCTGACTAGGGAATGGGGCAGTCATAATATATGCCATCTTGGAGTGGGGGGGAGGGTAGAAATGGGAAGAAAATTTTTAACTCAAAATCTTGTGGAAATCAATGCTGAAAACTAAAAAATATCAAATAATAAAGTGTGGAATTAAAAAAATAAATCATCATGATTTCTATATTTTACCAATAAAGTCCAGTATTCCTTTTAAAATAAGTATAGGCAATATAAAATACTTTGGAGTCTACCTTCCAAGACAAACTGAGAAACTATATGAACACAACCACAAACCACTTTTCTCACAAATAAAGTCAACCAACCAGTTGGAAAAATATCAATTGCCCATGCATATGCTAAGCCAATACAATAAAAATGACAATTCTACCTAAATTAATTTACTTATTCAGTGCCATACAAATCAAACTACCAAAAAAATTTTTTTTTATAAATTTCTTTATTTATTTTTAGTTTACCACACACGGTTCTACATAGTCTTGAGTTCCAGTTTTTCTCCCCTCCCTCCCCCCTCCCTCCCCAAGATGGCATGAAGTCTCATATAACTGTCATGTATAACTTCGCATTGAATTAATTTATGCACTAGTCAAGTCGTGGAGAAGAACCTTGACCAATGGAATGAATCATGAGAAAGAAGAAACAGAACCAAAAAAAAAACAAAACAAAAACCAAAAACAAAAACAAAAGAGAAGCAGAAAAGGCGAGCATGTAGCGTGCCTCAGTCTGTATTCAAACTTCGCAGTTCTTTGTCTCAATGAAGATAGCATTCTCCATCGTGAGTCCCCTGGAGTTGTCCTTGCCCCTTAGGTTGCTGAGAAAAGCACAGTATGTCAGGGTTGGTCCTCACGGAATCCATATATCTGTGGCTGTGCACAACGTTCTCCTGGCTCACTCAGCATTATGTCGTGTAGGTTTTTCCAGGTTGTTATGAAGTCTGCATCATCCCCATTTCTTATGGCACAATACTATTCCATCACCTCCATATACCACAGCTTGTTCAGCCATTCCCCAATTGATGGGCATCCCTTTGATTTCCAATTCTTGGCTACCACAAAGAGAGCTGCTATAAATATTCTTGTACATATGGGTCCTTTTCCCGCTTGCATGATTTCTTTGGGATACAACCCTAGAAGTGGTATTGCTGGGTCAAAGGGTATGAACATTTTTATAGCCCTTTGGGCATAGTTCCAAACCACCCTCCAAAATGGCTGGATCAGCTCACAGCTCCACCAGCAATGTAACAATGTTCCAATTTCCCCACATCCTTTCCAGCATTTATCATTCTCCTGATTTGTTATTTTAGCCAATCTGACAGGAGAGATGTGGTATCTAAGAGTTGTTTTGATTTGCATTTCTCTAATCAGCAGCGATCCAGAGCATTTTTCCATATGCCTGTAGATAGCTTTAATTTCTTCCTCTGAAAGCTGCCTGTTCATATCCTTTGACCATTTCTCAATTGGGGAATGGCTTGTATTCCTATATATTTGGCTCAGCTCCCTGTATATTTTAGAGATGAGGCCTTTATCAGAGATACTAGTTGCAAAGATTTTCTCCCAATTTTCTGCTTCCCTCCTAATTCTTGTTGCATTGGCTTTTTTTGTACAAAAACATTTCAATTTGACATAATCAAAATTATCCATTTTGCATTTTGTAATGCTCTCTATCTCTTGTTGGGTCATGAATTCTTTACTTTTCCACAAATCTGATAAGTAAACTATTCCTTGCTTTCCCAAATTACTTAGAGTATCAACTTTTACTCCTAAATCATGAACCCATTTTGACTTTATTTTGGTATATGGTGTAAGATATTGGTCTATGCCCAGTTTTTGCCCTACCATTTTCCAATTTTCCCAACAGTTTTTGTGAAATAGTGAATTATTAGCCCAGAAACTGGCCTCTTTGGGTTTATCAAAGTGTAGATTGCTAAACTTGTTGATTTCACCTACTTGTGTACCTATCCTATTCCACTGATCCACACCCCTGTTTCTTAACCAGTACCAGGCAGTTTTGATGACTGCTGCTGTGTAGTACAGTTTAATATCTGGTGTGGCTAAACCACCTTCTCTAGCATGTCTTTTCATTAATATCCTAGATACTCTAGACCTCTTGTTTTTCCAAATGAATTTTGTTATTATTTTGTCCAGCTCAGTAAAAAATTTTTTTGGTAGTTCGATTGGTATGGCACTGAATAGATAGATTGATTTAGGTAGAATTGTCATTTTTATTATATTAGCTCGGCCTAACCATGAGCAACTGATATTTCTCCATTTATTTAGATCTGATTTTATTCACGTGAAAAGTGTTTCATAGTTATGTTCATATAGGCCCTGGGTTTGTCTTGGCAAATAGACTCCCAAATATTTTATAGTGCCTTCAGTAACTTTGAATGGAATTTCTCTTTCTATCTCTTGCTGTTGGGCTTTGTCAGTAATGTATAGGAATGCTGAGGATTTATGTGGGTTTATTTTATATCCTGCAACTTTGCTAAAGTTGTTTATTATTTCAAGTAGTTTTTTACTTGATTCTCTAGGATTCTCTAGATAAATCATCATATCATCTGCAAAAAGTGATAATTTAGTTTCTTCTTTTCCTATTCTAATTCCTTCAATTTCTTTTTCTTCTCTTATTGCTACAGCTAATGTTTCTAGTACCAAATTGAATAATAGGGGTGATAATGGACAACCTTGTTTCACCCCTGATCTTATTGGGAATGCATCTAGTTTATCCCCATTACAAATAATGCTTGTTGATGGTTTTAGGTAGATGCTATTTATAATTTTGAGGAAGGTTCCACTTATTCCTATGCTTTCTAGTGTTTTTAATAGGAATGGGTGTTGTACTTTGTCAAAGGCTTTTTCTGCGTCTATTGAGATGATCATATGGTTTCTGCTAGTTTTGTTGTTGATATGATTAATTATGCTAATAGTTTTCCTAATATTGAACCATCCTTGCATTCCTGGAATAAATCCTACCTGGTCATAGTGTATTATTCTCGTAATGAGTTGCTGCAATCTTTTTGCTAATATTTTATTTAAAATTTTTGCATCAATATTCAGTAGAGAAATTGGTCTATAATTTTCTCTCTCTGTTTTAACTCTACCTGGTTTGGGTATTAGTACCATATTTGTGTCATAAAAAGAATTTGGTAGGACTCCTTCTTCACCCATTTTCCCAAATAGTCTACAAAGTATTGGAATTAGTTGTTCTTTAAATGTTTGATAGAATTCACATGTAAAACCATCTGGCCCTGGAGATTTTTTCCTAGGGAGTTCGTTGATGGCCTGCTCAATTTCTTTTTCTGATATGGGGTCATTAAGAAATTTTACTTCCTTTTCTGTTAACCTGGGCAGTTTATGTTTTTGTAGATATTCATCCATATCTCTAAGGTTGTCAAATTTATGGGCATACAGTTGGGCAAAATAATTCCTAATTATTGTTTTGATTTCCTCTTCATTAGAGGTGACCTCACCCTTTTCATTTTTGATACTGGTAATTTCATTTTCTTCTTTCTTTTTTTTTAATCAAATTGGCCAAAGGTTTGTCAATTTTATTGGTTTTTTCATAAAACCAGCTCTTTGTTTTATTTATTAATTCAATAGTTTTCTTGGTTTCAATTTTATTAATCTCTCCTTTGATTTTCAGTATTTCTAATTTGGCATTTAATTGGGGGTTTTCAATTTGCTCTTTTTCTAGCTTTTTCAGCTATTTTAGAAAGCTAGAAAAAATAATAAAAATGTTCATGTGGAAGAACAAAAGGTCAAGAATATCAGGTGAATTAATGGGAAAAATGCCAGGGAAGATAGCCTCCCCATACGAGATATGAAAATATATTATAAAGCAGCTATCTCAAAACTATTTGGTACTGACTAAGAAACAGAGAGGTAGATCACTGGAATAGGTTGGGCCCTCAAGACACTGTAATAAATGACTATAGTAATCTATTTTTTGATAAACCCAAACATTCTAGGTTCTGGCATAAAAAGTCACTACTTGACAACTGGGAGTATGGCAGATACTAGGCCTAGACCAACATTTCACATCCTACAGCAAGATAAAGTCAAAATGAGTACATGTTTTAGACATAAAAATGCACAAATTAGGAGACCAAGAATAATTTACCTGTCAGGCCTATGGAGAAAGGAAGAGTTTATGACTAAAGAAGAGATGGAGAACAGTATGAAATGCAAAATGGATAATTTTGATCACATTTAATTTAAAAGTTTTTGCACAAACAAAACCAATGCCACCAAGATTAGAAGGAAAGTAGAAAACTGAGAAAAAAATTTTACAGTCAGTGTTTCTAATAAAGACCTCTTTTTTCAAATATATGGAGAACTGAGTCAAATATATAGAATACAAGTCATTCCCCAATTGACAAATGGTCAAAGGATATGAAAGGCAGTTTTCTGATGAAGATATTAAAGCTATCTATAGTAATGTGAAGATGCTATAAATCACTATCAACTTTTTTCATCATTCAGATGAGAATTTTGAATGAATTATTTTTTTTCTCTCCCATACCCACACATCCAGTGATTTGTCAAGTTATGTCCATCCTACCTAACCAATATCTCTCAAATCTATCCTCTCTTTCCATTTCAATAGAAATGGCCTTCATTACTTCTTTTTTTGAGGGGGGAAGGCAGGGCAATTGGGGTTAAGTGATGTGCCCAAGGTCACACAGCTAGTAAGTGTGTCAAGTGTCTGAGGCCAGATTTGAACTCAGGTCCTCCTGACTGTAGGGCTGGTGCTCTACTTACTGTGTCACCTAGCTTCCCCCTTCATTACTTCTTACTCAGAAAACAGAATGATCATTCTAACTGATTTCCCTGCCTCTAAATTTTTCAATCTATTCATGACACTGCTACCAAAGCAATCTTTAAAAGGCATAGCTCTGGTCACATAATTCCCATTCTCAATAATCTCATTGGCATCCTCATTAGCAGTAATCCCTGTTCCTTATCCTGACATTCAGGGCTTCATGATGTGGCTTAGGACTTCATTTGCAATTTGATTCCACAATACTATTTTTCACCTACTCTGTTCCTAGTCAAAAGTACTACTGTCTTGTCCTCTTATCTTTTCCACACCCATAAATTTGCACACAATTTTCACCATGACATAAATAAATGTCCTGGCACATCATTAGGTCTTTAAAATTTGTTGAAAAAAATTGAATTATCTTCCTTTAAAGCCCCAATTCGATACCACCTCTTCAGGAAGCCTTGTCTAAGCTGCCAACCTCAAAGGAAACCTTCTATTTGCAAATTCTTCGTGATTCTTTGTTTGACATCCCCAATGTACTTTAATATGCTAATTAGAATTATAGTTATTTCTTTATGTCTCATCCACTATAAGATTGCAAACCAATTGATCATTCTGAGGTAAGGATCCATGTCTTCTTTCTGTTCCCAGAAACATATGTAGTATATTACTTGAAAAAATGGCACCTTAACAAATGTTATTGAATGTTCTCCAAACCTCTCACTTGATGAGGAAATGAAGATCCATACAATTAAAGTGACTGACCTAAACTCCTAAAGAGAGTAAATGGCAGAGTCCAGATTAGAATTCAATCTAGTGTATTTCTCACTACATGTTTTATGACTTTAAACCCCTTTCAATTACACCTCTGTACTGAATATCAATTAAAAAAAGAAAACTTAGTAACCCTCCCCACCAAAAAAGGCTGTATGATAATTTGAGGGAATAGGACAGGAGACAAAATAGGACAGGATGTATGACAAGAAACATTAGTTGGCACAAGGAGTAGTAGGAATGAGAAACCTACAGTAAGCCAGAGTCAATCTCTAGTGCTTACTGCCATAAGATAGTAGAAATGTCAGTCTTATTTTCCTTCTTCTTTCTGGGAAGTATTATATCATCTTTTCAACCTAAAGGACAGAAGTCAAGATTCCTGACCTCTGACCATGTCTCTCTATTAAGAGTTTTCCTGAAAACTTTTCAGAAAGCAGTCTCACCTGATGTTTGGGAGATCACCTTGTAGGAAGACCGAAGAGATAAAAGACAGTTTGTTTTTACTTTCATCCATGAGACTCTCAGCTCCATAGGGACTTTGCTTACTAGCTGTCACTTTCACTAAAGTAAAACTGGAGAAACATGTATATATCAGTGTTAAGAAGTGATATATTATACTCCTATTCCTTAGAAGTCATTTTTATTTCCACCATATTTCAGCTACTGCATGACACCTATTTATATTTTCAAATAAATTAGCTAATATCTGTTTGCTTTTTATGAACAAATTATTCAATTTCAGGTTAATGTGGCACGGTATATTTCTATATTTCTTTGTTTTTTTTCTGTGTTCAAGATGTCCATGACTAAACCACTGCTCATATTCTATAATAGACTGTGATTTAATCAAAACAACTTCTAGTGTAAGATTTCCCCCTACCCAAGTGGATCATAAAATTACATCTGACATACAACCTTAGAGAATTGACTGAGACTCACTGAGGTTAATTTAATTGCCCAGAATCACATACAGCTAGTGAGTAACAGAAGAAAGATTTGAAGATAGGTCATCCAGCTTCTAAATCCAATGTTTCATCACTATGCCATCCTAAATATTGTGTAATTTGCTAAGAAAAGAAGTTTTCAAAATACTGTGTAGCAATTAATAATAAAAGAATTCTTTGAAGAGAGAACCAAATTTCTCCCTATTTTGGATTTTCCCTCAAATCTAAAGCTGCAATAGAGGACCATTTACAGCACAGTACACACACACACACACACACACACACACACACACTTACACACACACACACACACAAACACACGTATATGTATGTATGTATATGTATGTGTATATACATATATATCGTATACATGTGTGTACATATACACACATACACATATATACACATACATATATGTACACATATATCCCTTTATTTCTTTTTTCTCTTTAATTTGTATTATTATCTTCTGCTTGTATATCACCTATGCTTTCCCACATATCCTTTTTCTCTCCCTCTGAGAGAAAAATCGTCCTTTATAACAAAGAACAAAAAAGAGAGTCAAAAAGTTTAGCAAAATTCCCTAAAGTAAAAAAATGCATTACCTCATGAGTAATGATTGACTTGCAAATAATTTATCCTAAATTTATTTGTCTTTTATTATAAATACAGTCTAATGATCCTAAAAGTTCCATTTTCATGATATGGCACTCATTTCCAATAAAGAGAAAATTATTCCAGAAAGGTGTAACTGGAAATCTATTAAGTAATTTCAATGACTGAATATCTGAAGACAGAATTAAATTTATTGAATGTAGCTAATAGGAAATTTGATTAAAGTAAGTGAAATTGGGAGAGCCTTCCTCTTGACTGGAGATTGTTTTATTATTATCGAGTTCCACTAAGATAGTCTAAATATAATTCTTAACTGCCAGAGTCTATATCTTTCCATGAGAAAGTGAAGGAATAGACGAGACCAAAATAACATCAAAGAGAAATATTACTTGAGTTTCTATATACAGATCCATTGCTCAGAATATAGATTTCATTTTTAGAGTGCTAGAGTAATTTTAAGTATCAAAATACCCATCACAATATACCAGAATTTACAATGTGTTTTAAAAATATTCATAGGTGCTTAATTACTTTACCACTTGGTGCATGTATGTTTAGTAAAGATATTATTTCATTATCTATGGCACCTTTTAGCAGGATATAGTTTCCTTCCTTATCTCTTTCAATTATATCCATTTTTGCTTTTGTGTTGTCTGAGAGTGCTGCCCCTGCTTTTTTTTTTACTTCAGCTGAAGTATAATACATTCTCCTCCATCCTTTTACTTTTACCTTGTGTGTGCAAAATAGTCTTTGAAAGAATCCACTCATCACTTCCTCAAAGAGATCCCAAAATGAAAACACCAAGGAAAATTATAGCCAAATTTCAGAATTATGAGGTCAAGGTGAAAATACTGCAAACATCTAGAAAGAAACAATTCAATATCAAGGATCCACAGCCATGGTTGCACAGGGTTTAGCAGCTTCTACATTAAAGGATAAGAGGGCTTGAAGTGTAATATTCCAGGAGGGAGACCTAGGAATAAACTACCCAGCAAAACTGAGCACAAACTTTTAGGAGAAAAAAGGATATTCAATGAAACAGAGGACTTTCAAGCTTTCCTGATGAAAAGACATGAGCTGAACAGAAAATTTGATCTTCAAATACAAGACTTAATATAAGCATAAAAAGGTAAACAAGAAAGAAAACAATGTCATTCAATAAGATTAAACTGTTCATGTCCCTACATAGGAAGAAGATACTTGTAACTCTTAAGAACTTTACCTCTATTAGAGCATTGACAAGGAGTATACATAGACAGACAGTGTAGGTATAAATTGGCTTTGATGTGTTGATTTAAAAAAATTAATTATTGGGCGAATAAAAAGGGATTGTACTGGAAGAAGAGCAGAGGGAGACTGAAAAGAGTAAATTACATGAAGAGGTACAAATAACCTTTTACAGTAGAGGGAAAAAAGGGAAGGGGTGAGCATTGTTTGAACCTTACTCTCATTAGATTTAGCTCAAATAAGGGATAACATACAGACTCAGGTGGGTATAGAAATTTATCTTTATCCCCTGTAGGGAGGTAGGATGGAAAAAAGGAAAGATAAGAGAAATGGGGGTGAGGCATATAAAAGGGAGGGTAGATTGGGGAAGGTGGTGGTCAGAAGCAAAACACTGGTGAGAAAGGACAAGGTAAAAGGTGAGAAAAAGTATAAATGGGGAAAATAGAATGGAGGTAAATATACAGTTACTAATCATAACTCAATATAAATGGGATGGACTCTCCCATAAAATGAAAGTGAATAGCAGAGTGGATTAAAAAGCAGAACCCTGACTTCCCGGGGAGGAGCCAAGATGGTGGCTGGAAAGCAGGGACTAGCATGAGCTCCCCACCGAATCCCTCCAAAAACCTATAAAAAATGACTCTGAACCAATTCTAGAACTGCAGAACCCACAAAACAGCAGAGAGAAGCAGGGCTCCAGGCCAGGACAGCCTGGATGGTCTCTCTGTGAGGTCTATGCCACACAGAGCTGTAGGCTGGGAGCCGGGAGATGGGAGCTGGGAGCAGAGCAGAGCCCAGAGTGAGTGGCACAAACCAACCAGTGAACCAACCAGACCAGGAGCCAGGTGGAGCAAGCCCTAGCATCCTGAATCAGTGAGCTGTGGCAGTTACCAGACTTCTCCAACCCACAAACACCAAAGACAGCAGAGAAGGTTAGTAGGAAAAGCTCCGGGAGTGGAAGGAGTTCGGGGTTCAGCCACCACCCCTAGGACAGCGGAGGTGGGGCAGCTACAGAGTCTGTTGCTGCCAGCCCCAGGTCCACCTGGTGGGAGGAATTAAGTGGCAGATCAGAGCAGGAGTGCACAGCCTGCTGAAGATCTAAGCCCAGTCTGGGTTGGGGGTTCTTGGGGAAGGAGGAGTGCTGGTGTGCAGAGCTGGCTCATCCCCCCCACACGTGGAACATAGAACTCTTTAGTCTACAAGCAGTCATACCCTGCTGAAAAACTCAAGGGTCAAGCTAGTTGGTTGGGAATATGGCCAGGCAGCGAAAACACACCCAGATTCAGTCTCAGACTTTGGATTCTTTCTTTGGTGACAAAGAAGACCAAAACATACAGCATAAAGAAGTCAACAAAGTGCAAGAGCCTACACTAAAAGACTCCAAGAAAAACATGAATTGGTCTCAGGCCATGGAAGAGCTCAAAAAGGATTTGGAGAAGGAGGTTAGAGAAGTAGAGGAAAAATTGGAAAGAGAAATGAGAAGGATGCGAGAAAACCATGAAAAACAAGTCAATGACTTGCTAAAGGAGACCCAAAAAGATACTGAAAAATACACTGAAGAAAACAACACCTTAAAAAATGAGGAGAAGAATGCCTTGAAAGGCAGAATTAGCCAAATGGAAAAGGAGGTCCAAAAGACCACTGAAGAAAATACTACCTTAAAAATTAGATTGGAGCAAGTGGAAGCTAGTGACTTGATGGGAAATCAAGATATTATCAAACAGAACCAAAGGAAGGAAAAAAATGGAAGACAATGTGAAATATCTCATTGGAGAAAACACTGATCTGGAAAATAGATCCAGGAGAGATAATTTGAAAATTATTGGACTACCTGAAAGCCATGATCAAAAAAAGAGCCTGGATATCATCTTCCAAGAAATTGCCAAGGAGAACTGCCTTGATATTCTAGAGCCACAGGGCAAAATAGAAATTGAAAGAATCCACTGATCACCTCCTCAAATAGGTCTCAAAAAGAAATCTCCTAGGAATATTGTCGCCAAATTCCAGAGCTCCCAGATCAAGGAGAAAATGCTGCCAGCAGCCAGAAAGAAACCATTTGAGTATTGTGGAAACCCAATCAGAATAACCCAAGATCTGGCAGCTTCTACATTAAGAGATCGAAGGGCTTGGAATATGATATTCCAGAGGTCAATGGAGCTAGGATTAAAACCTAGAATCACCTACCCAGCAAAACTGAGTATCATGTTCCAAGTCAAAATATGGATTTTCAATAAAATAGAGGACTTTCAAGCTTTCTCAGTGAAAAGACCAGAGCTGAATAGAAAATTTGACTTTCAAACACAAGAATGAAGAGAAGCATGGAAAGGTAAACAAGAAAGAGAAATCATAAGGGACTTACTAAAGCTGAACTGTTTTGTTTCCATTCCTACATAGAAAGATGATGGGTATGATTCATGAGACCTCATGAGCTGAAAGGAATATGCATATATGCACACACGTATATATGTTTATGTATATATATATATATGAGTGAATGTGAATGTATGTATATATGTATATGTATATATATATATATATATATATATAGAGAGAGAGAGAGAGAGAGAGAGAGAGCAGACACAGGGTGAGTTGAAGATGAAGGGAAGATATCTAAAAGAAATAAAATCAAATTAAGGGATGAGAGAAGAATATATTGAGAGAGAGATAGGGAGAGATAGAATGGGGTGGATTATCTCGCATAAAGGTGGCAAGAGGAAGCAGCTCTGTGGGAGGAGGGGAGAGGACAGGTGACGGGGAAATGAGTGAATTTTGCTCTCATCAAATTTGGCCTGAGGAGGGAATACCATACATACCCAATTGGGTATCTTACCCCACAGGAAAGAAGAGGGAAGAAGATAAAAAAAGGGGGGGGGTGATGGAGGGGAGGGCAGATGAGGGTGGAGGTAATCAAAAACAAACACTTTCAAAAGTGGACAGGGTCAAGGGAGAAAATTCAGTAAAGGGGGATGGGTTGGGAAGGAGCAAAATATAGTTAGTCTTTTACAACATGAGTATTGTGGAAGGGTTATACATAATGATACACATGTGGCCTATTTTGAATTGCTTGACTTCTTAGGGAGGGTGGGTGGGAAGGGAAGAGGGGAGAGAATTTGGAACTCAAAGTTTTAAAAACAGATGTTCAAGGGGGGCAGAGCCAAGATGGCCGCATAAAGGCAGGGTCTTACCGGAGCTCTCTCACAAGGTCTGTCAGATTCCCATAAAAAAGTGAATTTGAGCAGATTTGAGAGAGTCAGAAACCGCGAGCAGTCTGCGGGGCAAATTTCTGAGCCAGGAGAGTCTGAAAGGCCAAAGGCACGAATCTGTAGGCTCGGAGAGTGCTCGGCTGCGGAGCTGCTCTAGACCAAAACGGAAGCACCTGGCCGGGAAATCGACATGGGAGAAGGCTGGGAGAAAGCTGGGCACCCGAAACCAGCAGAGATGCCCAGGCCACCCAACACAGGATGGCAGTCTGTGGAAGCGAGGAGAGGCAGTCTAACTCAACGCCACCAGCTGGGAAAACACCCACTCCTGACGCTTGCAGCCCAGAAACTCAATTTCTTGAACTTCTGGGAGACATAATGTCCAGGTAAACGGCTCTAATCTCTCCCCGCCTCACCCAGAGAATTCCTCGGGAAAAAAAGAAAGCTGAAACAGCGGAGAAAGTAGTGGGGCCTCACAGGACAAAAAGTAGAAGCTCATTAGTCCCAGAGGGGCAGAGTCGGCAGGGGTCAACACCAGGAGCCCAGATGTAATCTTGCTCCCCCAGGGGAAGTGCCAGGGATCAGCTCAAACAACAAACAGCTGAGACCATTGCTGAAAAGCAAGTGCTGGAGAGCACCCATAGGGAGTGAGACACCAGGGAGCCAGACCCCTCCCCACACCTCAGGAAACTGAAGGCTATAATTCTAGACTCACAACCCCCAGAATAAGAAAGTTGGGACAAAGAGCCCTGAGGCCCAAAGGTAGAAATTTGTTGTAACACCAGGAAAAGGCAAAACAACAAACATGAAGAAGGATACAAAAAACCGAGGACAATAGATTCTTTATATGGAGACAGGCAGGATCAAATTATCAATATGGAAGAGGGCAGCAATGACACTATAGACGTGTCTGATACCTCAAAAGGTAATATGAACTGGTCTCCAGCCCAAAAAGCATTGCTGGAAGAGCTAAAGGGGGGGTTTTAAAAACCAAATTAGGGAGCTAAAAGAATACGAAATCAGGTCCCTAAAGAATAAAATTGGTGAAATGGCTACGGAGATACAGAATCTAAAGAGGATAAATGACACCATGAGAGGTAAAATCTGGTGGGCGGCAGCCATCAGGCAGGATAGGCGTGAGCGAGGATGGGGGCATACAAGTACATTCAGGAGCTGTGGAGGAAGAAGCAGTCGGATGTCATGCGGTTCCCGCTGCGTGTGCGCTGCTGGCAGTACCGCCAGCTATCAGCGCTGCATCGCGCGCCCCGGCCCACCAGACCCGACAAAGCCCGCAGGCTGGGTTACAAGGCCAAGCAAGGTTATGTCATCTACCGTATCCGAGTTTGCCGTGGTGGCCGAAAGCATCCAGTTCCCAAGGGTGCAACCTACGGTAAACCCGTGCATCATGGCGTCAATCAGCTGAAGTTTGCCAGGAGCCTTCAGTCTGTAGCAGAAGAACATGCTGGCTGCCACTGTGGGGCCCTGAGAGTCTTGAACTCATACTGGGTGGGTGAAGATTCAACCTACAAATTCTTTGAGGTTATTCTTATTGACCCATTCCATAAAGCTATCAGACGAAACCCCGACACTCAATGGATCACCAAGCCATTGCACAAACACAGAGAGATGCGGGGGCTTACCTCAGCTGGCCGAAAGAGCTGGGGTCTTGGAAAGGGTCACAAATTCCACCATACCATTGGAGGTTCTCATCATCCTGCTTGGAGAAGGTGCAATACTCTCCAACTACATCGATACCGCTAATTGATGCACATTAATTTGTAAACTTAAATGTTTAATAAATGACATTTGTGACAAAAAAAATCAACCAAATGGAAAAGGAGACTCAAAAGCAAAATGAAAACACTAACTCATCAAAAATTAGAGTTGAGCAAGTGGAAGCTAATGAATCTATGAGGCACCAGGAAGTAGTAAAGCAAAACGTTAAGAATGAAAAAATAGAAAAAGATGTGAAATACCTGATTGGGAAAACAACTGACCTGGAAAATAGATTCGTGAGAGACAATTTAAGAGTTATTGGTCTACCGGAAATCCACAATGAAAAAAGGAGCCTTGACAGTATCTTCGAAGAAATTATCAAAGACAACTGCCCAGAGGTCCTAGAACCAGAGGGCAAACTAGTCATTGAAAGAATTCACCGATCACCTCCTGAAAGAGATCCCAAACTGAAAACAAGAAATATTATAGCCAAATTTCAGAACTATAAACTCAAGGAGAAAATCCTTCAAGGAGCCAAAAAGAAGCAATTCAAATATCGTGGAACTACAGTCAGGATCACGCAGGATCTCTCAGCTTCCACATTAAAAGACAGGAGAAATTGGAATATGGTATTCCGAAGGGCCAAGGAGCTGGGACTACAACCAAGGATCAACTACCCAGCAAAACTAAGCATAATTTTAAAGGCAAGGTGATGGACATTCAATGAAATAAGGGAATTCCAGACCTTCCTAATGAAAAGGCCAGAACTCAATGGAAAATTTGATCTCCAAATACAAAACTCAAAAGAGACATAAAAAGGTAACCAGGGGGAAAAACCCCACAAACCTTATTAACCAATGAGTGCAGGTTGTTTACATCTTTACGTGGGATTATATCATCTTATGTATGTTTTATATACAGTCTTGAGAAAGGTACAGCTATTATGACAATTGAAAGGGATATACATAGGTTGTGAATGCCTGTATAAATTAACCGATGTAAAGATATAAAATATCAGTAAGAGATATAAAGGGAGGGCTATGAGAGGAGCCGTAAGGAGGTAGTAGAAAAGGGTAAATTACACCAAATGAAGTGGCACAAAAACATATTATAGTAGAGGGAAAGAAGGGAGGGAGAAGAGCAGTATTTGAGCTTTACTGTCATCTGATCTAGTTCAAGAAGGGAATTACATACCCTGATAAGTTTAGAAATCTAACTTGTCCTATGGAAAGTAGGAGGGGAAGGGGGGAAAAAGGGAGGGGGGTGGTCAGAAGGGAGAGGAGAAGTAGCAAGTGGGACATGGTAAGATAAGGGACGGGAATAAAGAGGGAGGGTAAACTGAGGAAGGCAGCGGTCAAAAGCAAAACTTTGTTGAGGAGGAGAAGGGGTAAGGGAGAAATAAAAGCATAAACAGGGGGAATTAGGATGGAGAAAAAGACACAGATAGAAATCATAACTCTGAACGCGCAGGGGATGAACATTCTCATAAAACAGAAGCAGATAGCAGAATGGATTAAAAACCATAATCCTACAATATGCCGTTTACAAAAAAATGCATTTGAAACAGGGGGATACACATAGGGTAAAGGTAAAAGGCTGGAGTAAAATATATTGTGCCTCAGCTAAAGTAAAAAAAGCAGGTATAGCAATCCTAATCTCAGACAAAGCAAAACTAAAGATAGATTTAATTAAAAGAGATAATGAAGGACATTATATCCTGCTAAAAGGCACCTTAAACAATGAAGCAATATCATTGCTTAACATATATGCACCAAGTGGTAAGGCATACAAATTCTTAGAGGAGAGGTTAAGGGAGTTACAGGAAGAAATAGACAGCAAAACTATAATATTGGGAGACCTCAACCTCCCCCTTTCTGAACTTGATAAATCTAACCTCAAAATAAATAAGAAAAAAGTTAAGGAGGTAAACAGAATTTTAGAAAAGGCACATATGATAGACCTCTGGAGAAAACTGAATGGGGATGAAAAGGAATATACTTTCTTCTCAAAAGTACATGGCACATACTCAAAAATTGACCATGTACTAGGACAAAAAAACCTCACAATCCAGTGCAGAAAAGCAGAAGTAGTCGAAGCATCCTTTTCAGATCATGATGCAATCAGAATCATTTTTAATAAAGAACCATGGAAAAATAAGCTAAAAACTAATTGGAAACTAAATAATTTAATTCTAAAGAATGAGTGGGCCAAAGAACAAATCAGAGAAACAATTAATAATTTCATTCAAGAGAATGACAATAATGAAACAACATACCAAAACTTATGGGATGCAGCAAAAGCAGTTCTTGGGAAGTTTTATATCCCTAAATGCCTACGTGAATAAAATAGGGAAAAAGGAGATCAATGATCTGGGCATACAGCTAACAAAGCTAGAAAAAGAGCAAATTGAAAACTCCCAATTAAATACCAAATTAGAAATACTGAAAATCAAAGGAGAGATTAATAAAATTGAAACCAAGAAAACTATTGAATTAATAAATAAAACAAAGAGCTGGTTTTAAGAAAAAAACCAATAAAATTGATAAACCTTTGGCCAATTTGATTAAAAAAATAAAGAAGAAAATCAAATTACCAGTATCAAAAATGAAAAGGGTGAGCTCACCTCTAATGAAGAGGAAATCAAAACAACAATTAGGAATTATTTTGCCCAACTGTATGCCCATAAATTTGACAACCTTAGAGATATGGATGAATATCTACAAAAACATAAACTGCCCAGGTTAACAGAAAAGGAAGTAAAATTTCTTAATAACCCCATCTCAGAAAAAGAAATTGAGCATGCCATCAATGAACTCCCTAGGAAAAAATCTCCAGGGCCAGATGGTTTTACATGTGAATTCTAACAAACATTTAAAGAACAAATAATTCCAATGCTTTGTAGACTATTTGGGAAAATAGGTGAAGAAGGAGTCCTACCAAATTCTTTTTATGACACAAATATTTTACTAATACCCAAACCAGGTAGAGTCAAAACAGAGAAAGAAAATTATAGACCAATTTCTCTAATGAATATTGATGCAAAAATTTTAAATAAAATATTAGCAAAAAGATTGCAGCAACTTATCACGAGAATAATACACTATGACCAGGTAGGATTTATTCCAGGAATGCAAGACTGGTTCAATATTAGGAAAACTATTAGCATAATCGACCATATCAACAACAAAACTAGCAGAAACCATATGATCATCTCAATAGATGCAGAAAAAGCCTTTGACAAAGTACAACACCCATTCCTATTAAAAACACTAGAAAGCATAGGAATAAGTGGAACCTTCCTTAAAATTATAAATAGCATCTACCTAAAACCATCGACAAGCATTATTTGTAATGGGGATAAGCTAGATGCATTCCCAGTAAGATCAGGGGTGAAACAAGGATGTCCATTATCACCCCTATTATTCAATTTGGTACTAGAAACTTTAGCTGTAGCAATAAGAGATGAAAAAGAAATTGAAGGAATTAGAATAGGAAAAGAAGAAACAAAATTATCACTTTTTGCAGATGATATGATGATTTATCTAGAGAATCCTAGAGAATCAAGTAAAAAACTACTTGAAATAATAAACAACTTTAGCAAAGTTGCAGGATATAAAATAAACCCACATAAATCCTCAGCATTCCTATATATTACTGACAAAGCCCAACAGCAAGAGATAGAAAGAGAAATTCCATTCAAAGTTCCTGTAGACACTATAAAATATTTGGGAGTCTATTTGCCAAGACAAACCCAGGGCCTATATGAACATAACTATGACACACTTTTCACGTGAATAAAATCAGATCTAAATAAATGGAAAAATATCAGTTGCTCATGGTTAGGCTGAGCTAATATAATAAAAATGTCAATTTTACCTAAATTAATCTATCTATTCAGTGCCATACCAATTGAACTACCAAAAAATTATTTTACTGAGCTGGACAAAATAATAACAAAATTTGTCTGGAAAAACAAGAGGTGTAGAATATCTAGGGTATTAATGAAAAGACATGCTAGAGAAGGTGGTCTAGCCATACCAGATATTAAACTGTACTACAGAGCAGCAGTCATCAAAACTGCCTGGTACTGGTTAAGAAACGGGGGTGTGGATCAGTGGAATAGGATCGGTACACAAGTAGGAGAAATCAACAAGTTTAGCAATCTACTCTTTGATCAACCCAAAGAGGCCAGCTTCTGGGCTAATAATTCATTATTTCACAAAAACTGTTGGGAAAATTGGAAAATGGTAGGGCAAAAACTGGGCATAGACCAATATCTTACACCATATACCAAAATAAAGTCAAAATGGGTTCATGATTTAGGAGTAAAATCTGATACTATAAGTAATTTGGTAGAGCAAGGAATAGTTTACTTATCAGATTTATCGAAAAGTAAAGAATTCATGACCCAACAAGAGATAGAGAGCATTACAAAATGCAAAATGGATAATTTTGATTATGTCAAATTGAAATGTTTTTGTACAAAAAAAGCCAATGCAACAAAAATTAGGAGGGAAGCCGTAAAATGGGAGAAAATCTTTGCAACTTTTATCTCTGATAAAGGCCTCATTTCTAAAATATACAGGGAACTGAGCCAAATATATAGGAATACAAGCCATTCCCCAATTGAGAAATGGTCCAAGGATATGAACAGGCAGTTTTCAGAGGAAGAAATTAAAGGTATCTATAGGCATATGAAAAAATGCTCTGGGTCACTACTGATTAGAGAAATGCAAATCAAAACAACTCTTAGATACCACATCTCTCCTGT